>NW_018245021.1:3229-5126 GCF_001263595.1 Phalaenopsis equestris | reverse complement strand
ATGATGAATGTCCCAAAGCACTTGTGGCAGCAAACAGTTTTGACAGCAACTCAATTGATCAACAGAATGCGCTCGAGAGTGTTGGATTGGAAATCTCCTTGTTAGATGTTGAAATATGACAATAGTGGGATCATTCCATTGAAAGTATTTGGATGTGTATGCTTTATGTAAGACAACAGACCATATGTAGAAAAGTTGGATTCCAGAGCTGTGAAATGTGTGTTGGTAGGGTATTCTGTTACTTTGAAGGGTTGTATGCTGGAGCCCGATTGAGAAGGGACTCTTTATGAGTATGGATGTGTCATTCAGAGAGTTTAAACCATACTACACTCTGGAGATGGATTCACTCTTCGGAGACTCGACAACCACTAGAGATATGATGCAAGAGAGTATGAGTAGTAGTGCTGCAAGTGGGCACAATGTCATGTCCTGTGACATGACATGAATCAACTGAGGAGATGAAAATCAAGTAGGTTGAACCTAGAGGTGGTGGGATTCAGGCTTTGGGTGAGTTAAGAGTGTATACTCGGAGGAAGAAGAAAATTGAGGGAACAGAGTCTGTAGTATCAACAAATTCCTTATCTTGGTCTTCCCTAACTCTTGAGACACCTACATCATCCATCTTTAATTCAAAACTCCAAGTGATATTATTCCACCTCCGTCTACTCCTAACCCCCCAATGTTAAGGTGGTCTTGCTGCAACAATGCGGGACATCCTCCTGATCGTTTTGGGTGGGAACTTGATATTGCTAACTTTGATTCTTATTCTAACATCTCACATTTGCATGGAACATTCATTGTATCATTGAACTCTGTCTCTTTACCCAAGCGTTGGCAGGTAGCTAAGGAGGTTACCAAGTGGAAAGCTTCATTGAATGAAGAGCTTGGAGCTCTTGATAAAAATCGAACATGGGAGATTGTACCACTACCAGCGGGGAAGAAAGCAGTTGGGTGCAAGTGAATCTTCATTGTGAAGCAAACTTCAGAAGGGAAAGTGGAGAGATATAAAGCTCGACTAGTGGCAAAAGGGTACAGTCAGACATATGACATTGTCTACGATGAAACCTTGACATCAATAGCAAAGATGAGCACGATAAGGACACTAGTTTTTTCTAGCAGTGAATGGTAGATGGAGGTTACACCAACTTGATGTGAAGCATGTTTTTCTTCATGAGAAGCTATTGGAGGAAGTATATATGGAGATACCACTAGAATTCAATATATTTCAGATAGTGTACAAGGTGTGTAGGCTCAGAAAGTCACTATAGGATTTGATGCAGTCTCCTTCAGCCTTGTTTGACAAGTTTAGAATGCAATGATTGACATGAGATATCAACAGATCAATGTAGACCACACAGTGTTCTTTCGACGACTTGAAGGTCGCACTATACTTGTTGTGTACGTAGATATCATAATTATCACCAGTGATGATGAGACAGAGATTGCTCATTTGAAGGGATTACTGTAGAATCAATTCGGGGTAAAGGATCTGGGATAACTCAGATACTTTCTTGGGATTGAAGTCGCCCGTGGATCTGAGGGGATGGTCTTATCCCAGTGAAAGTATGTACTAGAACTCCTCATGGAAGCAATTATGTGGGGGGTGCAAATCTGCAGTCTCTTCAATTGATCAGAAGGTTAAGCTGAGTGCAGAGGTAGGAAAGCATGTTGATCGTGAGAGGTACCAGATACAGGTGGGCCGCCTGATCTATTTGTGTCATACTCAACTCGATATTTCTTTTGCAGTAAGTGTGGTGAGCCTCTACATGCATGATCCAATGAAGGGTCATATAGATGCAACGTATTAGATCCTGAGATACTTGAAGTGTGCACTAGGAAAGGGATTGATCTTCAAGAAGAATGGGCGTGTAGACATTGAAGGCTTTTGTGATTTTGA
>NW_018245021.1:0-445 GCF_001263595.1 Phalaenopsis equestris | reverse complement strand
GTATTATTATTAATTTATTATATATTATAATTTATAAAATTTTATTTTTTAAAATATCATAAATTTTTTATATTTCGAACAATAACGATTTGATCAAGAACGAATGTATAACTGTTCGTGTTTAGTTCGTTTAATTAATCGAACAAAAAAAATTTGTTCACGTTCGTCTCGTTTACCTATCGAACGAATCGAACACATCGAGCACGAACTCATTGATGAACCGAACACGAACTGTTTGCGAACAACGAGCTTTTTTGACAGCCTTGGAATTGGTTGTTATATATGTGAACTGAATGTTATATGACAAAATAGGTCAAAAATAAAATATCATAGATGCATGTCATACACACTTATGTTGTATGTTGTAAAAACACTTG
Source organism: Phalaenopsis equestris (assembly GCF_001263595.1). Taxonomy (NCBI): domain Eukaryota; kingdom Viridiplantae; phylum Streptophyta; class Magnoliopsida; order Asparagales; family Orchidaceae; genus Phalaenopsis; species Phalaenopsis equestris. The sequence continues at coordinate 68 of NW_018245021.1, read as the reverse complement.
GCTTCAAGCCTCCAATCAATTAGAAAGCAGACTCTCCATTAAGCATTTTCTTTCAAGTGAAGTCAATT
>NW_018245020.1:0-2700 GCF_001263595.1 Phalaenopsis equestris | reverse complement strand
CAGGGGATATAGGTGATGGAGGACTTTCTTCCTTTTAACTTGGGAAGTACTGATGTGATTTTGAGGATGAAGTGATTACAAACGATCAGAGAGACGGGGGTGAGTTGGAAATCCTTGACTATGAAAATTAGGGTAGAGGAGAGTTAGGTGGTGCTTTGCGGTGACCCTAGCTTGTGCAAGACCGTGGTGTCAGTAGATCCATCTAAAAGGGATGACTATGTTATAGGGGGCCACTATTTAAGACCTGAAACAATTGAGAAAATTTAGGGGAGTTACAAGGTACTACCGGAAGTTTGTGACGGGTGGTAATTTAATTGTGTAGCCGTGGATGAAAAAGTTGAAGAAGGATAACTTTCAATGAGTGAAATTGACGACACAGATTTTTTAGAAGTTAAGGAAGGCCATGACGAGAGTATCAAGGTAGTAATGAGAACCAAACTCAAGCTAATTTATGAACGAGAGCCATACAACTTGAACTAGTAACAATTTATTTTATTTTTTGCCTCGAGGACAATGGAGTATTGTTACGCAAGTGCCTAAGGGCAATTTAGTCTTTTGTTGGGCTAAGGGAAATTTTGTCTTCTGTTATTTATTATTGTTTAGTATAAATTGGGCTAATATGCTTAAGGATAGGGTATGCATGAGACTGTCTTGAGGCTTGGGGTTAAGATTTGGGAGAGATTTCCCACATCTCGATTTGTAGGATTTGGGAGTGATCACGTACGTGCTTATCGTATTTGTATTCAAAGTTGTCTTGCTTTGAATTGTGTTTGGTAGAATAAAATATCATTATCCAGCTCAAGACTTGAAATTAACCAATGCAGGAACAAAATATTGGTTGGTGAAATTAGGTTTTTTATATTTATAATTCCATCACTAACAATTCAATATAAAAAAATTAATTGAAAGAGCCATTAAAAGAAAACATTTTAATTAACAAATAAAAGTTACCTTTCTGGTTCTCGACTTCTCTACACACCTATAGTATTTATCTTATTTAAAAGTTTGAATCGGAAAAAAAAAATATTAAAACAACTTAATGAGTTATCGTAAGATAACTAAATAGCAATCACATTTCTAAAATATGGTAATTTATATAAAAGAAAATAATACGCTCGTTGATCTTTCATATTTCTATAAAAACATATAACACTAATGTATTTTTTCATGAAATTTTCTTATTTAGAATAAATTTATAATTTGATACGTATTAAATTTAATTGTACTCCTCAAAATTTAATCTTTGACTTTACTTTTACTTTATGCTATTAACATTCATATATGTCTTAGGAGTGCAGTCAAAATATATTGTAATATATTTTTGGCCGATATTTTCTCATCGATACAACGATTCATGATCTAATTTATACAATTGTTTAAAGTGGAAATGCGTATACTCGCTTTTGATTGATATTTTATTGTCAACTCAGTTAATGTTCTAAACATTATATTTGTCTAGGGTATGTTTTCCAGGAAATAATTTTAATCTTGTAATATATAGTAAAACCTCTTATCCAGGGTCAAAATCTTTCTGAAGAATCTTTCGATCTTGCCAATTTTAATTCTCCCTTTATAAAGTTTTGTACTATCATAAGATTCATACCTAATTTCCTCAAGTTTATTTAACTGCAATAATCTCTTCTCATCAGCTTCTTTCAAATTACAATTAAATTCTTTAATTGCCCAATATGATTTATGCTCAATTTCCAGTGGTAAGTGGCAAGCTTCACTAAAAGTTAGTCTATAGAAAGGCATTCCAATCAGTGATTTATAAGCAATCCTATAAGTTAAAATTACATCGACAAGTCTCAACAACCAATCCTTCCTGCTAGGATTAACAATTTTTTTCCGATATTCTCTTAATTTTTCTATTAAGAACCTTAACTAAACCACTATTCTGAGGGTGATATGTGGAAGCTATCCTATGTTTAATACCAAATTTTGCAACTAATGTCTCAATTCTCTTATTTTTAAAATTGCTTCTCCTTTCTGTAATAATTACTCGCAGCATCCAAAATCTACAAAAAATATTTTCTTCAGAAATTTTGCAACACTTTGAGAATCCTAGTTGGATAGAGATTCTAGTTCAATCCACATAGAGACATAGTCTACATCAATCAAAGTATACAAATTTTCTAGTGAAGGTATAAATGGTACCATAAAGTCTAAACCCTAAACTTCAAAAATCTCAATATCTAATGTAAAGCTTTGGGGCATTTCAGCTCGCTTAGAAACATTACCTACTCTTTGGCATTTATCACAAGTATATATATATATATATATATATATATATATTATTTAAAAGAGCGTTATTCGTCTCCCTACGCGTTAATTTAAATGAAAGGATACATAATTTGGTGGTAAATGATTCTCCAACTAGAAAACAAAAAAATACATAACTCACTCAATAAAAGGGATCCTCCACCGTTTACAACTCCACCCATCAAACAAGTAAAATAAAACTAAAAAATCAAAATTATGACCAAACTGATACAAGTATACCCAAAATAAAATTTAAAAACCCAAAATAAATAAATTCAGAGATACAAAGGATCGAAACTAGTTGCTTTGTATAGTCCGACGATCTATAGAGACTGCCAATCACCTTACTTGATACCAGAAAATAAAATCGGAATGCCATCCTATCCCAAAATCCAAGTCTTAGATCCTGCAAACAAACAAAAATATACTCCATATGGT
>NW_018245019.1:0-1795 GCF_001263595.1 Phalaenopsis equestris | reverse complement strand
GAGCGGTAGGTGAGATGTGGTAGGTGAGCGGTGCCGCATTGCAAAATTGTCCTTTTAACTGAGTTCATTAATTGGGGGTCAAAATAACATTTACCATAATGATATCTTTCTAAACTTCTAAAATTCTCTCTTTCTTGTTTTAAAGGGGTCTTTTTTACTTTTTTCATTAACAATTTTCAGAACACTCAGCAACATTTGTAACCGCATCAACTACAGCAGCCTCTTTAGTGTCATTAATGGTTTTATCAATGGAAAAGCCTACACTAGAATAAATGTTGATTTACTGATTATAAATTAAAAGCTAGAGGTTGTGAATTATTAAAATCTTAAGAAGTGGCATTAGACATACTTAACATTCATCAGCATTCCATTGTAAAGATGAAAGTTAATGATCACATGGGATATACTCCATATAAATTTTATCATTGTTATACTTCAGGACTTCCATTACACTTCCACTATAGATTAGCACAGCGAAGTGCATCTATCCTTTTTTCTTTCTTGGACAAGTTTATAATTGCTGTTATATTGATTTATTGCACCATCTTTACTTTTATTCATATATAACTTGTAATGATTGTATTTTACCTTTACAATATCAATTTTTAGTTCCATCACGGTGAAGTCTTACACTTCCACTATAGATTAGCACAGCGAAGTGCATCTATCCTTTTTTCTTTCTTGGACAAGTTTATAATTGCTGTTTATATTGATTTATTGCACCATCTTTACTTTTATTCATATATAACTTGTAATGATTGTATTTTACCTTTACAATATCAATTTTTAGTTCCATCACGGTGAAGTCTTTCATTTTGGTTTGATCAAGCCAACACTGGAGACGAATTGACTGGTTGCAAATTAAAAGCTAGAGGTTGTGAACTATTAATATTATCATGGCATGTGAACTAACTACCAAATTAAACATAATATTCAGTATTATACTACATATAAGCAACTAGCAATATCTTTTATCATGTTGATGTGACATGGTAGAATATATTCTTTTTTATATTCAATTTTGTGTGATTTATTTATTTCTGATGTTGTATGCATGCTTGAAAGCTAAAAGTATATTTTTTCGCAAAATAAATGAAATAACTATTTTGATGTGCTTTGTAAAGTAAAAGAAAAAATATTAAGCATTTGCTTCGAATTGAGGACCAAGACATTGGAATAAATTTTTAGTGATGGTTGTAGGATTTGAAGCCCTTATTAGTCCTAACCTCCTTCTGGCCTCTTACCCTCTGGGCTAATATGGTGTGCTCATGGAGTAATTGTTGACATGCCATCTACAGTCAAGCTGAGAATGAGAGTAAGAGATGTGTGCATCGCCTGTAGTTGCTCGCTCACATAAATTTTGACCTTGGTGTCTCGTTGCTCAAACAGGCAACCTTACGCAACTATGGAGATTGAAAATTATAGTACGTAAAAGTATGGAATGAGAGGTGAATTTTAGAATTAAGATACGGGAATTAAAAAAATAAGTAAATATATGATATATTGCTATTAATAAATAATTAAACATTTTATATTTAACAAATTTTAATTAATAATATATGATTTATTGTAGACTTAATTATTAAAGCTTTGATAACGAAGTTAACCTGAGCTAATGAGGTTACAAACAAGGCTCAAATTAGGTAAGAAAAGACAACACAACAAGAATCCTCGGCGAGGGCTAATCAGGATGACCCGTCAGGTAGCGGTGATGGGGTCTTGGAGGGGTGGTGGTGTGCTTTAAGGGAGCTTGCTCCATTTTCGATTGTGACAGGCATTGGAGGCCCAACCTGCG
>NW_018245018.1:0-414 GCF_001263595.1 Phalaenopsis equestris | reverse complement strand
TAAATTATGTCAATTTTTATAATTAACAAAATTGTTAGTATAAAATAAAACTTTAAGCTACTGCAGGCATAATCAAGTCATGCCACAACACCACAGTACTATCAATAACACCTAAAATACTACAATTTGCACCTAATCAGGATGTAATATTTTCTCCTAGAATAGATAATTATTCTGTTAGAATTTATAATTTTACTATTAAACAATAAAATTTAATATTTTTTATTTAATTTAGACAATTTAATAATTTATGTTTATAAATATAAATAATAAAATTTAATATTATTTTAATATTTCGAGTTGAATTATGATTGGCTCGAAAAAATTTGATCCAAAATTTTAACTCATACCTTTACACGTTCGTCTTGATCCAATGTCCATCGAAGCCAAAACCTCGTTCAGTTTTTTAACAAG
>NW_018245017.1:297675-298177 GCF_001263595.1 Phalaenopsis equestris | reverse complement strand
TAGACCTCAACCAAAAGTGAGGTCAATAGAGATATTGTGCTTTAATGGAAGGTATTTATATGTTTTTCTTTTAGGTACAAGTAAAAAGGTTAAAAATGCTAAATGGATTGAAAAATGATCAAATTTGGAGCAAAGTGGTGAAAATTGTGCTAAAGTGTTTTGGCGCCTAAAGTTTTTGGGCGCCTAAGCGCCAGATCCGGCGCTTAAGCGTCGGTTAAACAAAGAAGGCAGCACATAAGCGTCAAAGGACCCGCGCTTAAGCACCAGAGGCAGTTATTTGGCGGTTTTCTTTATTTGGCCGAATTTTGAAGAGGTATTTGAGGCACCTATTGGCTAAAGTGGGTGGTTATCACCACTAGGAACGAAAATATTATTAAAAGACTTGTGAAAGGAGACATCCTTTGGATAATACATAGAATTGGGACACATTTTGAACAGTTATCAAGGCACCTCTTGAAGATTTATAAAAGAAGGAAGTTGAGACATTTGAAAGTGGGTGCTT
>NW_018245017.1:294217-297598 GCF_001263595.1 Phalaenopsis equestris | reverse complement strand
CACCACAAATTTACTTTATCCTTTTTGTTTTTAGTTTATTTTCAGAGTGTTGTAAAAGAGAAGTGATTCAAAGGAACTTCAAGAGTTTGATGGAGGATTTGAGATAAGTTTTTATCTGTTGTTCTGAACTACTTTTGGTTTTAATTGAGACTTCTTGTTGGTTTGACAATGATTTCTACTTTTAAATTAAAGTGTGGTTTATTTTCTCCATGGATTCTGAGTAGTTTTGTTTATCTTTCTCCTTAAAATGATATATAATTAAAGTATTGGATGGAAGTTGTGGAGAGTATTGATCTTTAATGTTGGAAGACGTTGTGATGATTTAAATCCATGAACATCATTTACTTCTTGATTTTCCCTATCCATATATTAAAATTTGTTGTGAGAACATGTAAGAACTGGGCTAATATTGTCTCAGTCAACAATTGGAAGGAATCACATGAGGTTATATGAATGAGAATGTAATTCATATGATTTAGTGCAAATAAATAAGGAAATAATCCTTGAAGGGTGTAGAGTTAGAGAACTTTAATGTGACGGGTTAAAGCCCCCAACTTAGTTTATTATTTTAGGTTATGATACGAGATGTTAGCCACGAGATGTTAGCCCCCGGAAATCGAGGTAACTCTAGAGTGAGAGCTGGTATCTTCCCTGCCTAATCGGTCTTTAGAACTATTCAAACTTTAAATTAGCCAATGTTCTTTATAGCATCTCTAGTAAGGGTAAAGAATATAACTGCTTCTATTTGGCACAACACAATTTGCATACTTCCACAACATAATTCCTACACTTAGCAATTTATATTCTTGCTCAAACTTAAGATACTAAATTTGGAATGAAAGTTTGCTTCTTTTTGTAATTTTTTTTAATTGAAAATAAAATAAGCAAATAATTAACTTAACTAAAATACTTGCAAGATGAAGGCAATATAAGTAAAATATCTTTTTCCTTATCATGAATCAGTGATAAATATAAAAATTTAGGATTGGAAGTATACTAAATGTGTTGTGTCGGAGCAATAATATTCTTTACCCTTACTAGAGATGTTATAAAGAACATTGGTTAATCTATAGTTTGAATAGTCTTGAAGACAGGCTAGGCAGGAAAGATACTAGCTCTCACTCTAGAGTTCTCTCTTCTCCCTCCACCTGAAGGCTAACATCTCGTATCAAAACGTAAAACTATAAATCAAATTGGGGGCTTTAGCCTGTCACTCTAAAGTCCTTTAATTCTACACCTTTTAAAATATATTTCCCTATTTATTTGCACTTATCCCCACAAATTACATTCTCATTCATGAAATCAATATGCGATTCTAATCATTTATTGACTGAGATAATATCATCTTGAATCTTACATATTCTCGCAACAGATATTAACATCTTAATTGTCCAAATAAAGAAGTAAATGAAGTTCATGGTCTTGAATCATCACAACTTCTTCCAACATTGAAGTCTAATACTTCACACAACTTCATACTTCACACAACTTCTAATACTTCACACAACTTCTTTTAAACATTTAATCACATATCATTTTAAGGAAAAAGATAAAGAAAACTACTCAGAATTTATGAAAAAAATACAACCACACAAGTGTTTAAAAGTAGAACTCATGCACACAAATAAGAAATCTAAATTAAAAACCAAGTGTAGTCACGAAAGAAAACTAAATTAAAAACCAAGTGTAGTCACGAAGATAAACACTTATCTCAAATTATCTTTATCAATGTCTTGAAGTTCCTTTGAATTATCTTATTTCTCTCACAATACAAACTAACACTCAAAATAAAATAAAATAAAATAAGGTGGTCAGCGACGGCGGCGATGGGTGGCGACGACGTATATGTGAACTTTTGGTGGGTGGTTGCTGGCCTCCTCTCTTGGAAAATCTAAGTCTTTTCTTATAAAAATCTAAGGGATGCCTTGGTGTCTCTTCAAAAGGTGTCTCCATTCAACGAATCTTCTAGAAGTTGTCTCCTCATAAGCCAATTGAATGAATTTTTTGTTCATGGGCTATTTTCTATGTTTTTATCAAGGGTATCTTTAAACTCCTCTTCGAAATTTCACCCCAATTAATACTTCTTCAAATAACTAACTTTGTCGCTTAAGCACGAGGTACTTGGTGCTTAGGCCCAGAGCCTCTGGCGCTTAGGCGCGCCAGTTCTTTTTGGACATTTCTTCATTTTTGCTCCAAATTTGACTCTTTTTCACTCATTCAAATTTGACTATTTTTGCTCCAAATTTGACTCTTTTTCACTCATTTTAGCATTTTCCATCCATTTGATTGTACCTACAAGGAAAACACCAAATATCTTAACTTCTAACACATAATTGAGGGACATCTCATTCCTCCTAGAAATTTTGTCTACTCATTAACATCGATCACAAGTTTTGATATAAACATTAACATCACTAAAGATTGTAGGCCAATAAAGTCAAGATTGTAAAACTTTGTATGTTGTTTTATCAACACCAAAATATCCCCCAAAATTAGAATTATGAAATTTTTGGATAATTTCATAAGTTTCTTCTAAAGGCACACATCTTCAAATAATAAGATCATTCCTTTGTTAATATAAAAATGGGTCATCCCAAAAATAAGTCTTAGCTTCAGATAAAAATTTCCTCTTTTGTTGGTATGTCATTCCATAGAGTATAATATCACCAACAATGAAGTTCACAATGTCAGCATATCATGGAACACACCACTCATTAATATTGGACAAATTTTCATCTGAAAAATGTCCATTAATCTCTTTTTCCAAATAGAGTGGTTTTTCTAATTCAATCCTGGACCGATGATCACAATGAAGTTCACAATGTCTGCATACCATGGAACACACCACTCATTAATATTGAAAAATTTTTCATCTGGAAAATGTTTATTATTCTCTTATTTAAAATAGAATGGTTTTTCTAATTCAAGCCTGGACAGATGATCAATTATTTGATTCTCAACTCCCTTCCTTTCTATCATTTTAAAGTCAAATTCTTGCAAAAGAAGAATCTATCATAGCAATCTAGGTTTTGCATCCTTCTTTTCATTAAATATTTAATAGCAGAATGGTTTGTATGCATAATACATTTAGTTCCAATCATGTATGATCTAAATTTATCAAAAGCATATACTATAGCTAATAAGTCTTTCTCAGTTATTGTATAATTAATTTGAGCTTCACTAAAGTTCTAATAGCATAGTATATAACTTTGAAAATCTTATCATGCTTTTGTCGTAAAACAGCTTCAATAGCATAATCACTAGCATCACACATTAATTCAAAAGATTTTTCCCAATCCGGTGCAATAATTATTGGTGCAGTGACTAATTTTTTTCTTAATAATTCAAAAGCTTCTATGCATTCCTCATCAAAATTAAATT
>NW_018245017.1:286472-294207 GCF_001263595.1 Phalaenopsis equestris | reverse complement strand
AAAAATTACATCTTTTTCAATAAAAATTACATCTTTTTCAAGTAAATGACACAGAGACTTAGCAATTTTTGAAAAGTCTTCAATTTATCGCCTGTAGAATCCAACATTTTCTAAAAAAACATCTATTCGCCGTTACACTTGTTGGGTAAGGTAAATTAATGATCACTTGAATTTTTACAGGGTCTACTTCCATACCATTTTCTAAAATTTGATGTCCTAAAACTATTCCTTTTGCTACCATAAATTAGCATTTTTCCCAATTAAGGATTAAATTTGTTTCTTCATAGCACTTAAGAACTTTAACTTTTGATAGATGTTCTATACATGAGTCAAATGAAGTTCCAAACACTAAAAAATCATCCATAAACACCTAAATTCCATTTTCAATTAAATCACAAAAAATAGCCATAACATCTTTGAAATGTAGCAGGTGTATTACATAAACCAAATAGCATTCTTCTAAAAGAAAATGTACCATAAGTACGGGTAAAAGTTGTTTACTCTTGATCCTCAAGAGCTATTAATATTTGGTGATAACCGATATATCCATCCAAAAAATAAAAGTATTTATGCCCAGCTAGTCATCTGATCTAGAAAGGGTACTGGGAAATGATCTTTTCTTGTGGCAAGATTTAGTTTTCTATAATAAATGAATATTCACCATCCTGTAACTTATCTAGTTGGTATTAACTCATTATGCTCGTTCAAAGTCACAGTCACTCCTCCTTTCTTAGGAACGTAGTGAATTGAACTAACCTATGCAGTATCTGAAATAGGGTAGATAATTTTAGCATCTAACCACTTTAAAACTTCTTTCATAACAGGATTCAATCTCCTTTGAGGATTTGCCCTGGGTTTGAAATATTCTTCCATATGAATTCTATGCATACAAATTGAAGGTCTGATTCCTTTTATATTAGCAATTGAACATCCAAAGGCTTTCTTGTAATTCTTTAAAATTTTCATCAAACTATCTTCTTCTTTAGTAATTAAGTTTGAGGAAATTATAATAGGTAATGTAGAGGAATTACCGAAAAAGACATACCTCAAATGTTCAAGAAGCAACTTCAACTCAAGTTTAGGGGGTTTTTCAATCGATGGACAAAAAGATGTGTCTTTCTCTGTTGTGTCCAAAACTTTAAAACTTTCTCGAACATAACTTAAATATTCCATATATAAATCATCATGTTTATCTAATTCCTCTTCTTGCTTGTGTTCCAACTCTTTCATCTCACATTTATCTTCATAAGTTGTTTTGAACTGACTTTCAGTTAAATATCTTAGTACATCCATTCTATAGCATTCATCAACTTTATCTTTTGTAGGGTACTTCATTGATGCAGTGATTTGGAAATATTAAATGTAATTATTTGATCATTGATGCGCATAGTTAATTCTCCTCTCCGTACATCTATCATTGCTCTTCCAGTGGTTACAAAAGGTCTCCCCAAAATGATAGGTATCTCTTTATCTTTCTTCATATCTGGCACAATGAAATCAATAGGAAAGATAAATTGATCCACTTTCACTAGGACATCTTCTATAACTCCTTTAAGATAAGTTATTGATCTATTTTCTAATTGCAGAGTTACAGTAGTGGGGGTTATTTCTCCTAATCCCAATCTTTTAAATATTGATAATGGCATAAGGTTGATGCTTGCTCCTAAATCACATCCCATAAAAGCTTTCCCATAAAATTTGTCTCCTATTGTACATGAAATTGTAAAGCTACCAGGATCTTTAAGCTTTTCAGGAAGTTTCTTCTGAATTATAACACTGCACTCCTCACTAATTGCAATAGTTTCATTATCTTCAAACTTCCTTTTTTTTATTAAGAATATCCTTCATAACTTCACATAGCTTAGCATTTGTTCTAAGGCTTAAGCAAATAGAATGTTAATTATAAGCTTCTTAAAAATTTCAAAAAATTTTGAAAATTGCTTATCCAACCATTAGTGTTGAAGCCTTTGAGGAAATGGAGGTGGTGGTCTTTATAAATCAACTTTAAATGGAGAAATAGGTCTCTCTAAACCTTTCAGATCAGCATCTTCTTTTGGTTCTTCAATCTCTTCTCTCTCTACTTCAGTATCTTTTTGAACTCTACCTTCAAATTCACTTCCACTTCTAAGTTGAACGGCTTTTACTTGCTCTTTATTCTAGTTTTTGAATTTATTTTTGTATTATTAGGAAGTGTTCCTTAGGATCTATTACTTAATGAATATGTTATTTGTCCAAGTTGATTCTTAATATTTCTAATTGTAGCTCCTTGTCTTTGTAACTGATTTCCCATTTGTAGCACCACATCTTCTGTAGACAACTTCTTCTCCTTAAATTGTGAATTACTGTTAAAATCTAAAGAATAAGTAGGTCTATAATTACTATTCTCTTGATTGTTCTAGTTTCCCAATGAGTTTACTTGATTGTTCCCCCATTACTGATTATTACCACCCATAGTATTATTCCCATTAAAGTTGGGATGGTTCTTCCAATGTGGGTTATAATAATTTGATTATGGGTTATTCTGCTTGTTATTTATGGCATTTAAGAATTTTAATGATGCTTTAGATTCTACCATTTGACCTAAATAATTCTCTTCAATCATGGAAATCAGTTGAGAAAAATTCATTTGAGAAAAATTCAACTTTCTCGAAATTGCAGCAACTTGATTTGCTTTTTTCGAAATTGCAGGCACTTGATTTGCTAACATGGCAAAAGCATCAGTTTCATGAATGTTGGCTACTTCCTTAAGATATACCCTCTCCGAAGGCCATTGAAAATTATTGGAAGCCATCTCTTATATTAAAGCATAAGCGTCATTAAATGGTTTTGACATCAATGAACCACCAGTAGCGGCATCGATAATAGATCTAAGAGATCTAGCTAATCCATTGTAAAATGTTTGAATTATTAACCAATGGGGTATAGCATGGTGTGGACACTTTCTTAAGAGTTCTTTAAATCGTTCCCATGCCTCATAAATAGATTCCCCTTTAAACTGACTAAAAGATGTAACATCATTTCTATGCTTTGCAGTCTTTGATGGTAGAAAATATTTAGCAAGGAATTTCTGTGCTAAATCACTCCAAGTTCTGATAGATCTAGGTGATAACGAATGTAACCATATCTTAGCCTTATCTCTCAGTGGAAAAGAAAATAATCTAAGTCTTATAGCATCATCTGATACACCATCATATTTAAATGTAGCACACAATTCTATAAAACTGGCAAGATGTACATTTTGATCTTCAAATGGTGCTCCCCCAAATTGATTATTTGATAACATTTGGATAATAATGGGTGTTGGCGTTATTTTTTATTGGAGAGTTGCTCGTAAGAAGCTGTCGGTCAGCGGAATCAAAATCTCGTTGCCCGCTTCGGAAGGAAGTTGAAGTTTAGAAAACTATAAAATCAAACTGACCCCATATTTTTCATAGTTTAAATGAAAGAGCACTTTACCTCAAACTCTGTATCTACCCGAAGGATAAACACAAGACTTGAGGATGAGGCTCGATCAAATAAACTAAAGAATATATGACATCCGTCTAGTCTGCGAAACCTTTATATTTGCCGACAAGTTCCCCTATTTAATATAAAGAATTAAATAGGGTTTATATTAAGATGGGTTCGGACATGCTTCCTATAAGGGTAAGCCCCTATAGTTAATTACATTTTAAATGACCAAAGTCACCTAAGAAGATTCTCAATTAAAATCAGGAAATATTATCTTCAAGGAATTTCAAAGCGTAGGACTCTTCAATGAGATCAGACGTAGAGGTGTGAAAGGGAATTGGTTCAAATTTGGAACATTTTATTGTATAGTCCAAAGGAGGAAGAACTACGGGATGTCATGGATCCAGAAGAGAACCTCGGTGACTTCCCAAGCTATCCTAATGTTTGGCTTCAGTTTTGAGGAGAAAAATTTAAGTGTTTCAACCTGCCAATTTTATTAGTTAGGGCTTACATTCGTGTGAAACGATAACATAAATATTCTGGAAGATGTGAGGATTTAGGTCGCAACAGACGATAACTTCGGAATCCTAAGACGAGTTAAGGCTTATATTATATAGCAGGGTTATACAAAAGCCTAAAGATAAGGTGAGGATTTATGTTGCATAAGCAAGCAACCTCGAAGTAATATGGCTTTGTTGTTTAAGTCTAAGGAAGGAAGATTGGTTTAACTGGGGAAGACAGGTATTGTTGTTGAAGATTTTCGTGCTGCTCACCATGCTAGCTCCAATCTCCTTGCCGCGACGAGTTTGAGTTTTCTAGTGTGTCAAGTTATAATGTCAAATCAGGTGGCCTTATGGTTGAAGTTCTTTAAATTTTATGGGGGCATATTAAAGTTGATTAGAGTGACACTAGTTAGGATCCTACAGTTCCCTCGTTCTAGCATCACTATTTTCTATTGGATTCACTTAGTCCAAATGAACTTACTAAACTCAACTTAATGAGTTTCATAATTTCATTTAGACCGTAGGAAGTCTCGTTAGCAACTGTAGGTTACCTCCTCCAAGGAATTCCCAATCATCCGATAAAGAAGTCTTAATTTAGTTGCAATTGTATTTTTGTGTGATGTTTGTGATTAAATTTTGAGTTGTTTTATATTTTGAATGTTATGGAGATGAATTTTATCTTGGTTGATTTTAATTTTGGTTTTGGTTTTGGTTTTGTGGCTATCCTGAAAGTTTTAGTTTTCATACAGGGTGGCATCGTTGTTTAGCATGCAAATTTGCAGGTATAAAAGTACAGTATGAAAGTACAAGAATGACAATGCTAAAAACTGTAAAAGTGTACCTGGCGAGTCTTCTCGTTCCACCACCTAAAACTTAAAATGCATGTTAAGGCATTTATGGAGAGCAGGAAAAGTAAAGTTTTGGTAGTTTTCCTAACCCTATATCATATCTTAGTGGGTTCTTAAGAGTTTAGTTAAGGATGATTTTGTTAAGAAAAACATAGTAAGTTGATTAGACTTCTGAGGTATCCAACAGGTTAGGAGGAAGAAGCAGGTCCATGACTCCCTCTTATCACCTGGTGAAAAGCCTCGAGCTCATTTAAACTTATTATCTTGCTTAATAGTTCATCCAATGAATACCCTAATGCTCAATGGACATTGATGTCTCAATTATCCCTAAGAATATGTTAATTATATAATTCAATTTAAGAATTATGTGGGTGAAAACCCTTAAAAAGGCAAGTTAGTGTTGTTGGAACACTTAGCCAAATTTTAATTGGGCTTGTAGTGTTTGAAAGATGTTTTAATTTTCAATGATATTTACTTTTCTAATCCTCATTTAAATGAAACTTGATTTAGCCTAAGTCACTACTAAGCCCTTAAAACTTAGGTGAGTGTCTTAATTAGCTTTGAGAAGATTAAGCTTTAGGTGACCATGATTCATGATTTGAATTTTATTTGAACATCAAAATAGGGGTATTAAATTGATTAATTATTGACTTCAAAAGTCATACCCCTAAGTCCTAGATTCATTTTATGTTAATAAACTTTCAAATTTTAATAATTTATAAATTTATTAACTTAATTTTTTCAATTAAGAAGGTAAGATTGGTTTCTACTAATTAACCCCTTTTGTTTCAAACATCAAATAAATTGATTAGGATCAGAGGTTACCCATTTATCTCCTTAAATTAAGCCTAAATGTTAATTAAGGCTAAATTTCCAAAATTACACATTTGCCCCTAAGGCTTTATCACTTCATAATTTGTCAAATTCAATTCAAATAACTTTTGAAATTTTCATCCTACCTCATTCATGGGTTAATTAAGACATCAGAGGAGAAAATGTGATTTTTCAATATTTAATTTAATTTATATAATTATTTTCATGTAAAAATAGGATTTTTCAAAGAAAATTCTTAACTTGACCAAGGTAAATCTTAATCCCTTGAAATTTTTACTCAAGGTAGACTTAGGCCAGAAGAATTTTTGGACCAAATTTCATAATTTTTTGAATTTTATGTAAATTATTACAATTATTTTAAGTTTTGGAGTATTTACTAAATATAAAATATTTTAAATGGAGAAAATTAAGTTTTGTATTTTTAAAAAGTCTCCCTAAGGTTAGAGAACTCAAAGGAGAATAGTTTATGACAAAATTTACCTTTTTCTTATTTTTCTTTTAATTATTAGAATTTTTTAAGTGAAATTTTAATGAAAAATCATTTTTTAGCCTTTAAAAATTCTTTTTAACCTTTAAAATTCAATATCTTAAGTTTTGAAATTCAATATCTTTATTTAGAAAATCAGGAAAAACATTCTAATTGTTCCTAAGTGATTAATAAGTAATTTAGAATATTTCCATAAGTTTTATTATTTTTGTGATTTTTAGGGATTTTTTTTATTATTTAAATACTAAAAATAGGCTAAAAATCAAGTTTTGATTTTAAATATTATTTTGTTCTTATAAAGTACCCTTGATCCCAGAGAGCTCAAAAAATAAGTTTTTATAAATTTTTGAGTTATATTTTGATTTTTAAAAATCATTTAAATGCCAAAAATGATATTTATCTTTAAAAATCAACTTAGGTTATTAAATGAATTCAAAATATTATGAAATTTTTATAATGAGTTCTTTGGACCCTAAACCATGGTGGTGATAAAAAATCAAGTCATTTAAATGTTTATATTTTCCAAAATTAATTATCTTAATGATTTAGTGTTCATGAAAACTAAGTACATTTTAAATGACTTGACCCATGAAATTATTTCCAAAAGCTTCTCTAATCATGGTGGATCTTCCAAAATTTTTTTGGAATTTTCTAATCAACATGCTAATTTCCATGGTTATTTTAAGGACATAATGTACAAAAACTTGAAAAATATGGATCTCTGTATAGAGACTTTATCTGACTTTAAAAAAATTAGAGTATATTTTCCTTGGCAGAGGCTACAACATGCCAAAATTTCAAGCCAAGGTAATGTGTCAATATGCATGGAGAATCAAATGATTCAAAACAGTGTTTACTTAATTAAAAATAAAATGTACATCAAATGGACTTGAAATTTATTCCACATTGTTCTCCTCTGTTCACTGAGCAAGAGAGTATTTTTATTTTATTTTTGTGAATTTTTACACAAAGTTATGAATTTTCTAAGTTAGGGGTAATTAAATAAATAGGAAAAAAGCCCTATTTATCTATTTAAACCGCGTGTGCCACCTCAACCTACGACAGCTCCGAAGCTCCACGCGGCGCGCTTCCATTTGACGTCGTCATTCACCTCAGTGGGCGGCGCGCTTCCATTTGACGCCGCCATCCACCTCAGCGCTGACTCGGCCCGCTGTTTATGTTCCGAAGCGCTACCGGCTTGATCTCTTCCGTCCATTTGATACACGCTTGATCAAACAGCTCCCCTTCATAGTCCCCGATAAAGCGATCCCGTGACAATCCACACTAAAACCTTAAGATCTCAACCTAGACTCAACCAAATCACTTCAGGTTTGATCCTATGGACTCGTCTAAGTGAGGCGAACACATCCATACAGTAATCATGCAATTAAATTAAGCCTCATTAAATGGAGAATCCAAAAGAAGTTTTATACATTTGCTCTCAGAAATGAAGCTTCGATCAGAGAGTCTCGCTACGTTCGTTGTGGTCCAAAGAGGCTAAGGATTGAGTCTATGGTCTTGGTGTGAGGCCTAGATATGATTTCGATCACAGCCGGATTTGGGTGTTGGTCTAGAGCTATGGTAGAGGCTCTGTGAGAGGGGAATTTGATGGG
>NW_018245017.1:282865-286311 GCF_001263595.1 Phalaenopsis equestris | reverse complement strand
TCTCTTTTTGGGGTTTTTTTGGCCCCTGGGCTGGCCAGCCGGCCAGGGGGAGGTGGCTAGGAGCTCAGGGAACCCAAAGGAATCCATCACAACAATTTAATGTAAATGTGCTTTGATTTGGCAAAGATATCATAGGCATGTGCATTTTTGGAAATAATATCCCTTGATTTGGGGGACCTTTGGTCCATGGCTTGATTTAGGTGATTTCATGGTGTTTGGACTGGTCACTAAGTCCAACTAATGGCTGTGATGGAGTTAATTTAGTGACTTTAGGGTGGTTAGGTCACATTTAGTGCATGGGTCCAAGTGGGTGCAAATGACCAAATCTTGGGTTTGGTCTAAAATATCCATGTCAATTGGCCCAAATAAATGTTGAATTTGGTGTAGATGATCATAAGGAACCACTTTGGGGAAGGATGGATGTAGTTTTGAGCTCAATTGAAGGGTCAATTTGAGGGAATTTTAAATTTTAGTCAATTTGGTCATGTTGGGCTATGCTTGGGTCTAGCTTTGGTTAGCCTTGGGATAAGTCCAAATTGATTATTGCAAATGTTCAAAAGGGAATCTATGAAGAGATTTCAATATGAATTGGGTGTCAATTGGGAGATTAAGGCAACCAATTGGGTGAAATTTTGGGACTTAGCCAATTTGGGGCTAAATTTGGGAATTTTGGATTTAGGCCAAAATCAAATAGATTTGAGGCTTCCCCAAGGACAATTGATGGTTGATTTTGATGTGTAGGAATGTTATAAAGATTTTTCAACATTAACTGGGGCCAATTGATTAGGCTATGGGTTCAATTTGGCGAGATTATGTCATATGGTCAAAATTGGGGTTTTGATCTAAATCAAAATTGGTCTCAAATAATGGGCCAATTAAGCTTGTATTTGGTTTATATTGGCCATATCAAAAGTTAATTTGAGTTTAGGATTGGAATTGGGGTCAATTTAGATCAAATTGATGGACATTTGAGTTGAATTTGTGGAAATTTGGACCCTTAAAGGCAAATCTGGGGGTTTTGGTTAAAGATGGTCCAATTGGCCCAATTGGGTCATGTGGTAGTTTGGAA
The DNA here is from genome assembly GCF_001263595.1 of Phalaenopsis equestris. Lineage (NCBI taxonomy): Eukaryota > Viridiplantae > Streptophyta > Magnoliopsida > Asparagales > Orchidaceae > Phalaenopsis > Phalaenopsis equestris. The sequence goes on along the minus strand of NW_018245017.1, from coordinate 285,242 downwards.
AAATGAAATTAGGAATATTTGGAATTTATTGAGATTTTTTGGGAATTTTTGGAATTTTTAGAATTTTGGGCTATAGAGGGGTATCTTGGTAATTTGGGTGTGTTTTAGGGGTAAAAGGCCAAGATGGGTATTTTGGTAGATTTGAGGTACCAACCATCACCAAAAAGCCATGGACCAATGGAAACCCCATTTTGGGTACCCAATATAGTGGTCTTAGCCAAACCATAACCCTAGGGCTGGTAGGTTTAGGGGGCCATCTACATGAGTATCCCGAAAAGATTAAGGGACCTAGGCTAGAAATTTGAGTTTAGGGTTGTGAGTGAATGTGAGTGTAGATGAGTGTAGTGAGTGCCTTAGCTCCAGACCAACACCCAGGGTCAACTCTAAGGTCCAGCAGTCCTAAGGGTGACTCATCTTGAGTTTCCCTTATAGTGACCCCACCTACTAAGTGCTAGAGGTTAGGACCAATATGTGAAACTTCAAGTTGAGTAAAGAAGATGGTAGAATTTCTAATGGTGAGGGTTCCATGTGTAGTTTTCTAAGAATAGCCAATAGAAAAGTCATGTGGCTAGACCTTAGGCTACTAAAGAGGAAAAACTAAACCTCAATCAAAAGTGAGGTCAACAGTGGATTTAAGCTCAAATGAATTAGCCACTACAGCGAGTTTTTGAATACTATAATGAAGTTCATCCACCATAGTGTTAGCATAATCTCTTAATGGTCTAAACTTTTCAACATTTTGATTATTTTGATTTGTCATTTCTTGAAACTTTTTAGTAATTTTTAAACTTTTAATTTTTCTAAAAGTTCTTTCTAATTTAGAATTGTAAGGCACAAGTCCTGCGGAACCTGAACTGCGCATAAATTACTATTAAACAAAATAAAATAAAATAAAGTGAAAAATACAAACAAAAACTTTATATAAAAAACACTAAAATATTCCTAAAATAAATCTTAAAATTTAAATAAGACTTATTAAAAATTTTGTTATCCAAAAACTTCTTTTTGAAATCTTTTGCAAATTACTAATAATTATTTTCTTTCTTTCCCCAGAAACGGCGCCAAAAAACTTGATCCCGACTTTATATAATTAAAGAAGTAAAATATGATGTATGCGATTAATTCCTTTATAGATATTCTTAATTTGCAACGGCTACCAAAAACTTGATCCAAAGCAAAGTTTAGGTAAATTTTTCACTATGAACAAAATATGAATGCAATTATTAAATTTCAATATGGGATACTACGCAAGTATATGTATTGTTATCAAATAATATAGAACTTTTCTGATTAAGTCTCGAATATCAAACCCATGGGAAGGATTACTTTTAGATGACAAAATACTTAGAAATTTAAATTCTTACTCAAACTTAAGATGTTAAATTAAGAATGAAAGTTTGATTCTTTTTGTAATTTTTGTTTAATTGAAAATAAGGTAAGCAGAAAATAAGTTTTGTTTAATTGAAAATAAGGTAAGCAACTAATTAACTTAACTAAAATACTTGCAAGATGAAGACAATATATGTAAAATATCTTTTTTCGTTATCATGAATCAGTGATAAATATAAAAATTTAGTTGTGGAAGTATACTAAATGTGTTGTGTGAAATAGAAGCAATAATATTCTTTAACCTTACTAAAGATGTTGTAAAGAGCATTGGTTAACCTATAGTTTGAATTGTTATGAAGATCGACTAGGCAGAAAAGATACTAGCTCTCACTTTAGAGTTCCCTCTTCTCCCTCCACTTGGGGGCTAACATCTCGTATCAAAACCTAAAAAAAATAAATCAAATTGGGGGTTTTAGCTTGTCACTCTAAAGTCCTCTATATCTACACCCTTTAAAATATATTTCCTTATTTGTTTGCACTCAACCCCATGAATTACATTCTCATTCATGAAATCAACTAGCCATTTGTTGCCTGAGACAATCCCACCTCGGATCTTACATGTTCTCATAATAGATATTAACATCATAATTGGCCAAATCAAGAAGAAAATGAAGTGCAAGGTCTTGAATCATCACAACTTTTTCCAACATTGAAGTCTAATACTTCACACAACTTCATTTAAACATTTAATCACTTCTCATTTTAACGAAAAAGATAAATAAAACTACTTCATGGAGAAAATACAACAACATAACACAACCATACTTGAGGTTAAAAGTAGAAATCATGCACATAAACAAGAAATCTAAATTAAAAACCAAGTATAGTCACAAAGATAAACACGTATCTCAAATTATCTCCACTAAATGCCTTGAAGTTCCATTGAATTCTCTTCCTTCACTCACAACACAAACTAAAACTCAAAACACTCAAAATAAAATAAAATAAAATAAGGTGGCCCGGGGACAACGGCGGGGGGGGGAGTGGG
>NW_018245017.1:281386-282853 GCF_001263595.1 Phalaenopsis equestris | reverse complement strand
CTTTTGGTGGGTAACTTTTGGTGGGTGGTTGCTGGCCTCCTCTCTTGGAAAATCTAAGTCTTTTCTTATAAAAATCCAAGGGGTGCGTTGGTGTCTCTTGAAAAAAGTGTCTCCATTCAATGAATCTTATATATTGTCACTTTATAAGCCAATTGAATGAATTTTAGTGTCCATGGGCTATTTCCCACATTTTTATCAATGGTTGATTCAAACACCTCTTCAAAATTCCAATGCAATTAATATTTCTTCAAATCACTAACTTTGGCTCTTAAGCGCGGGGTACCTGGCACTTAGGCGTCTGTTGACCTCACTTTTGGTTGAGGTTTAGTTTTTCCCTTTTAGTAGCCTAAGGTCTAGCCATAGGATTTTCCTATTGACTATTCCGACTATTCTTAGAAAACTAGACAAGGAACCCTCATCACTAGAAATTCCAAACTTTTCAACTTGAAGCTTGAAGTTCCACATGTTGGTCTTAACCTCTAAGTACTTAGTAGGTGGGATCACTATAGGGAAAACTCAAGATGAGTCACCCTTAGGACCGTTGAGCCTTAAGGTTAACCGTAGGTGTTGGTCTGGAGCTAAGCCATTCACTACACTCACTACACTTATATACACCCACATTCACTCATAATCCTAAACTCAAATTTCTAGCCTAGAGCCCTTGATCTTTTGGGATACTCATGTAGATGGTCCCCTAAACCTACTAGCCCTAGGGCTATGGTTTGGCTAAGACCACTATGTAGAGGACCCAAAATGGGGTTTCCATTGGTCCATGGCTTGTTGGTGGTGATTGATACCTGATTGGTACCGCAACTATACCAAAATACCCATCTTGACCTTTTGTCCTTAAAACACCCCCAAATTACCAAAATACCCCTCTTGGACCCAAAATTCCAAAAATTCCGAAAATTATCAGAAAATTCCAATAAATCTTAAATATTCCCAATTTCATTTGTCTAAACTACCACATGACTTAATTTGGCCAATTTGACCATATTTAACCAATATCCCCAAATTGCCCTTTAAAGACCCAAATTGCCCCAAATTCAATTCAAATGTCCATCAATTTGACCTAAATTTCAATCATAAACTCAAATTCACTTTTGATATGATCAAATTAAATCAAATCCAAGCCTAATTGGCCCATGATTTGAACCCAATTTTGAGTTAGGTTAAAGCCCCAATTTTGACCATATGACCTAATCTTACCAAATTTAACCCATAGCCTTGTCTATTGACCTAAATTAATGTTGAAAAATCTTGATAACATTCCTATACATCAAAATAAACCATCAATTGGCCTTGTTGAAGCCTCATATCCATTTGATTTTGGCTTAAATCCAAAATTCCCAAATTTTGCCCCAAATTGGCTAAGTCCCCAAATTTTACCCAATTGATTGCCTTAACCTCCCAATTGGCATAGAATTCATGTTGAAAACTCTTCATGAGGTCCCTATTGACCATTTA
>NW_018245017.1:278569-281172 GCF_001263595.1 Phalaenopsis equestris | reverse complement strand
TTTTGGTCATTTGCACCCACTTGGACCCATGCACTAAATGTGACCTAACCACCCTAAAGTCACCAAATTAACTCCACCACAACCATTAGTTGGACTTAGTGACCAGTCCAAACTCCATGAAACCACCTAAATCAAGCCATGGACCAAAGGTCCCCCAAATTAAGGGATATTTTTCCCAAAAATGCACATGCTTAAGATATCTTTGCCAAATCAACAAACATTTGCATTAAATTGCTCTGATGGATTCCTTTGGGTTCCCTGAGCTCCTAGCCACCTCCCCTTGGCCGGCCAGCCAACCTAGTGGCCGAAAAAGCTCAAAATTAAGAGCCACTCAACATGGTACCTCACCCAAATCAGACCTAGAGGCCGGGTCATCCAAATCAAATTGAAGAGCTCCTCCGCCCTCGACCTAAGCACCACAATGCACCCAAACTTATGCCCTGAGAGCCACCCCATGACCATTTTTATAAAAACTCGCCTCCCACGGCCATGAGAGGTGTGCTGAAATTTTCCTAGAGAGACCTCTCTAAACTTCACACAGGGCTTCCCTAAGATCCCCTCAGTGGATTCCGACCATTTTCCCTCACACATTCCCATTGCCGGAGCTCAATTTTGAGCTTAAAACCTTGTCGGAAGCCAGGACAGAACCCAACACACCTCCACAGTCCACCAAACTCAAATTAACTTCACCCACACCTTCACAACAGTGAAAGATGCCAAAACCCCATAAAATCCCCTCCCACAAAGCCTCTACCATAGCTCTAGACCAACACCCAAATCCGGCCGTGATCGAATTCATACCTAGGCCTTACACCAAGACAAGGGACTCAATCCCTAGCCTCCTTAGACCCCAACGAACATGCCTAACCCCTCTGATTGAAGCTTCACTTCTCAGAGCAAAGGTATAAAACCTCGCCTCATCCCGAGCCTTCCATTTAATTAAATTTAATTAAGCTTAATTTGATTGCATGATTACCGTATGGATATGTTGGTCTCACTTAGACGAGTCCATAATATCAAACCTGAGGTGATTTGGTTGAGTATAGGCTGAGATCTTAGGGTTTTAGTGTGGACGGTCACGGGATCATTCTATCAGGGACAATGACGGGGAGTCGTTCGATCGCGCGTGTATCACATGGATGGCAAAGATCGAGCCAGACGACGCCTCGGGACATAAACAACGGGCCAATTCAGCAAGCTACGTGGATGGCAGCGTCCAACCAGAGCGCGCCACGCATGCCTTCGGAGCCGTCGTAGGATGAGGTGGCACGCGCAGTTTAAATAGATAAATAGAGCTTTTCATATTTATTTAAATACCCTTAACTTAGAAAATTCATAACTTTGTGTAGAAAAATCACAAAAATAAAATAAAAATACCCTCTTGCTAGTGAACAGAGGAGAATAATGTAGAATAAATTTCAAGTCCATTTGATGTATATTTTATTTTTAATTAATTAAACACTATTTTGAATCATTTGATTCTCCATGCATATTGGCACATCACCTTGGCTTGAAATTTTAGCATCTTGTAGCCTCTGTCAAAGGAAATATTATCTGATTTTTTCAAAGTCAGAAGATATTTCTATACAGAGATAAAAAATTTTCAAATTATTCCACATTATTTATTTAAAATAATCATGGAAATTAGCATACTGATTAGAAAATCCTAAGAAAATTTAGGAAGGTCCACAATGACCAGAAAAGCTTTTGGAAATAATTTCATGGGCCAAGTCATTTAAAATATCCTTAAGTTTTACAAACACCAAATTACTAAAATAATTAATTTTAAAAAATATAAACATTTAAATGACTTAACTTTTGATCTCCACTGTGGTTTATGGTCCAGAGAACTCATCATAGAAATTTCAAAATATTTTGAGTTCATTTGGTAACCTTAATTAATTTTTAAAGAGAACTATCACTTTAGACACTTAAATGATTTTTAAAAAATCAAAATGTAACTCAAGAAATTATGAAACTTAGTTTTTTGAGTTCTCTGTGATCAAGGATATTTTATAAAAATAAAATTATATTTAAAATAAAAACTTGATTTTTAACATAATTAACATATTTTAAATATTTAAAATAATTAAAAATTCATAAAAAACCTCAAGAATAATAAAGCTCGTGAAAATGTTCTAAATTGCTCCCTAATCACTTAGGAATATATAGAATATTTTTTTCCCAACTTTCTAAATAAAGATATTGAATTTCAAAGCTTAAAAGTAATTTTTAAAAAAAGGCTAAAAATGAGTTTTCACTAAAATAATTCCAATAGATCAAGGAAAAATTAGAAAAATACAAAATTTGCTCCTATGAGTTCTCTGACCTTAGGGAGCTTTTTCAAAAATACAAAACTTAATTTTCGCTACCTAAAATATTTATTTTTATTAAATAGCCCAGAACTTAAAATAATTCCAATAAATCACAGAGGTTTAATAAAATTATGAAATTTTGTTCAAAGGCTTTTCTAGTCTAGATATACCTCCAGTAAAAATTTCAAGGGATTATAATTTACCTTGGTCAAGTTAGGAATTTTCTTTGAAAATCCAATTTTTGCATGAAAATAATTATATAAAATAAATTAAATTTTGAAAAATCAC
>NW_018245017.1:277189-277500 GCF_001263595.1 Phalaenopsis equestris | reverse complement strand
AAAAACACACACAACCCTACACCACACCCCCCGCCACAACATTCAAAATATAAAATAAATCAAAGTTTAATCACAAACATCACACAAAAAATACAATTTCAACTAAATTAAGATGTCTCTATCAGATGATCGGGAATCCCTTAGATGAGGTAACCTACGGTTGCTAACGAGGATTCCCATGATTTAAATGAAATTATGAAACTCATTAAGTTGAGTTTAGTAAGTTCATTTGGACTAAGTGAATCTAATAGAAAATAGTGGTGCCGGAACGAGGGAACCGTAGGATCCTAACCGGTGTCACTCTAATCAAC
>NW_018245017.1:271951-277106 GCF_001263595.1 Phalaenopsis equestris | reverse complement strand
AGGTTGCTTGCTTATGCAACGTAAATCCTCACCTTATCTTTAGGCCTTTGTACAACTCTGCTATACAATATAAGCCCTAACTCGTCTTAGGATTCCGAGGTTGTCGTTTGTCATGACCTAAATCCTCATATCTTCCAAGCTATTTGTGTGATTTTTTCACACGAATGTATGCCCTAACTAATAAAATTGGCAGGATGAAACACTTAAATTTTTCACCTCAAAACTGAAGCTAAACATTAGGATAACTTGGGAAGTCATCAAGGTTCTCCTCTGGATCTATGCATCCCCCAGTTCTTCCTCCTTTTAACTCTATAATAAAATGTTCCAAATTTGAACCAATCCCCTTTCACACCTCTACGTCCAATCTCATTGAAAAGTCCTACCCTTTGAAACTCCTTAAGAATAATATTTCCTGATTTTTATCGAGAGTCTTCTTAGGTGACTTCGGTCATTTAAGATGTAATTAACTATAGTGGTTTGCCCTTATAGAAAGCATGTCCGAACCCAGCTTAATATAAAACCTATTTAATCCTTTATATTAAATAGGGGAATTTTTCAGAAAATACAAAAGTTTCGCAGACCAGACGGACGTCATACTTTCCTTAGTTAATTTTATCGAGCCTCATCCTCAAGTCTTGTGTTTATCCTTTGGGATAGATACATGATTGGAGGTATAGTGCTCTTTCATTTTAAACTATGAAAAATATGGGGTCAGTTTGATTTCATACTTCAACTTCCTTCCGAAGCGGGCAACGGGATTTCAATTCTAGCGACCGACAACTTCTTATGGGCAACTCCCCGTAAACCAACCTGAAATAACGCCGACGGCGTCCCAGTTTATTTTGCACATTTCTTCATTTTTGCTCCAAATTTGACCCTTCTTCACTCATTTAGAATTTTCCATCCATTTAATTATACCTACAAGAAAAACACAAATATATCTTTCATTAAAGTGCAATATCTCAAAAATATGTATAAAAATGTGTATAAAAATACTATATATTTTAGGTGTATCATGTAGTTTTTCAACAAGGATTTTGCTAATGATTTTGTTGACCACATAGGTAAAGCTGATTAGTCTGAATTGATTCCACTGGTCCCTAATTGTGGATTTAGGAATAAGGACTACAGTTGCTGCAGTGAAATAGTTAGGTAGATTAACACCCTGGAAGAAGCTTTTTATGGCCAAAATCACATCACCTTTAATGATATCCTAGGCTTTTTTATAAATATCTGAAGTGAATCCATCTGGTCCAGCTATCCTTCCACTATCTATGGTAGTGAGGGCATTCCAGATTTCCTCCTCAGTAAGGGCTGCTGCAAGATTGAGAGATGTAGTATAAGAATGGTATGAAAAGAAGAATGATGAATCAATGTTGACTCTTGGTGAGGTGGGGCTTTGCAATAACTTCTGATAATAGTCTACAACATTTTTAGAAATTTCAATGGAATTTCTAATCCATCTCTCATTAAAATCCTTAATGGAATGGATTGTCTTGCATTTGCACCTATACTTTATACAAGCATGATTGTATTTGGTGTTTATGTCCCCATCCACAAAACGACTGATAGAGGCTTTTTGTTTCAGAAAAGCTTCTTACCAAGCCACAACAGTGAGAAGGTTTTCATTGGCTTCTAGAAGAGAGTGTCCATCAACCTCCCCATTAACACATCAATTTCTAAGGACTTTTCAGCCTATTCAACCCTTATGAGAACATTACAAAAGGTGCTCCAATTCCAGTTAGTAAGTGCCTTACCAAATTTTTTTGCAAAAGCCACAACTTAATGATAGGCTTCGGGTGATCAATATCCTTCCAATGATATTAGACAATGTTAAGGAAATATTGATGAGCAGAATACATATTTAGATATTGGAAAGGAGTTGGTCCCTTGTTTGTAGAAGAAGTAACAGTGATGAGAAGTGGTGTATGATTAGATCCTGCAAGCTTGAGATGAGTGACTATGATGTGGAGAAAGTTTTGAAGCCAACAGTCATTAACTAGGAATCTGTCAAGTCGTTCCCAAAGATTTCCCCTTGTCAAAGTGAAAGAAGGTCCAACGAAGCCTAGATCAAACAAACTAGTAGCCTGAATATTTTCATTGAAAGTAGTCTTGCTGGATAAGATAGGGGGTCTACCTCCTTGCTTTTCTGTGGGGGATGAAATGCAATTAAAATCTTCCCCAGCCAACCAAATTTAGTCCATATGTTGACTAATAAGAGAAAGCTCCTCCCAAATTTCCAATCTGGCACTTTTGGTACAATCTGCATACATAATGGTGGCACATCTAGAGTGACCAACCAATGTAAATGAGATGTAAATTAATTGGGGATTATTAATTCAAATGGCACAAGAGAGCTTTTGTTTGCAGAAAAGCCAAATTTTGTTATTAGAACTATGAATCAAACTAAAGCTAAGAAAAAACTTTAAAAACTTTTGTGATTTATGATGGGCCAGAGGTTCCAAAATAGCCAAGCACCACAATTTATGTTTTCTGTTTAAGTGTTGTAGCCTTTTCAATGAATGGGGGTGGGCAGTTCCCCTCATATTCCAATATAAGATGTTAATCATGATGAGAAGACTTGGCTCTGCCCTGGTAAGTTTAGTGAGAGACTCCCTTCTAGTACAATATTAGCTACCTGCTTCCACAATATAAGTGTCTTCATGAGACAGAGAGTTTCTTCATTTTCTTGCCTCTTTGAGTCTGTCATTCAACTTCAAGTGTGTGCTGCAATTCTTGGACAATATTAGAAGGGGATCTCAGCACAATCCTGCAACTGGGTGTTGACCTCATTTTGGGTTGAGGCTTAGTTTTTTTTCCTCTTTAGTATCCTAAGGTCTAGCCATAGGATTTTCCTATTGACTATTCTTAGAAAACTAGACATGGAATCCTCACCATTAGAAATCCTACACTCTTCTCTACTCAACTTGAAGTTCCACATATTGATCCTAACATCTAGCACTTAGTAGGAGGGAAACTCAAGATGAGTCACCCTTAGGACTGTTGGACCTTAGGGTTGACCCTGGGTGTTGGTCTGGAGCTAGGGCACTCACTACACTCATCTACACTCACAATCACTCACAACCCTGAACTCAAATTTCTAGCCTAGGTCCCTTAATCTTTTAGGACACTCATGTAGATGGTCCCTTAAACCTACTAGCCCTAGGGTTATGGTTTGACTAAGACCACTATTTAGAGGACCCAAAATGGGGTTTCCATTGGTCCATGGCTTGTTGGTGATGGTTGGTACCTCAAATATACCAAAATACCCATCTTGGCCTTTTGCCCTTAAAACACCCCCAAATTACCAAGATACCCCTCCATAGCCCAAAATCCCAAAAATTCCAAAAATTCTCAAAAAAATCTCAATAAATCCCAAATATTCCCAATTTCATTTCTCTCAACAACCACATTACCCAATTTGGCCAATTTGACCATCTTTAATCAAAATCCCCAAATTTACCTTTAAGGGCCCAAATTTCCCAAAATTGAACTCAAATGTCCATTAATTTGATCTCAATTGACCCTAATTTCAATCATAAACTCAAATTCACTTTTTATATGACCAAACTAAACCAAATTGAAGCCTAATTGGCCAATTATTTGAGCCCAATTTTGATTTAGGTTAAAACCCCAATTTTGATCATATGACCTAACCTCATCAAATTGAACCCATATCCTAGTTAATTGGCCCCAATTAATGTTGAAAAATCTTGATAACATTCATATACATCAAAATCAACCATAAATTGGCCTTTTTGAAGCCTCAAATCCATTTGATTTTGGCTTAAATCCAAAATTCCCAAATTTAGCCCCGAATTGGCTAAGTCCCCAAATTCCACTCAATTGATCGCCTTAACCCCCAAATTGGCATCCAATTCAGGTTGAAAACTCTTCATGAGGTCCTTATTGAATATTTACAATAATAAATTTGGACTTAGCCCAAGGCTAACCCAAGCTAGACCCAAGCCTAGCCCAACATGACCAAATTGACTAAAATTCAAAATTCCCTCAAATTGACCCTTCAATTGAGCTCAAAACCACTTCCATCCTTCACCAAAGTTGTTCCTTATAATCATCTAAACCAAATGCAACATTTATTTTGGCTAATTGGCATGGTTAACCTAGCCCAAACCCAAAACTTGGCCATTTGCACCCACTTGGACCCATACACTAAATGTGACCTAACCACCCTAAAATCACCAAATTAACTCCATCACAGCCATTAGTTGGACTTAGTGACCAGTCCAAACACCATGAAACCACCTAAATCAATCCATTGACCAAAGTTCCCCCAAATAAAGGGATATTATTTCCAAAAATACATGTGCTTAAGATATCCTTACCAAAATTAGATATTATTGCACTCAATTGTTGTGACAAAATTGTTGTGATGGATTCCTCTAGGTTCCCTGAGCTCCTAGCTACCTCCCCCTGGCCGACCGACCAGCCTAGTGGACAACAAAACTGAAAGCCACCCCCATGGCACCTCACCCAAATCAAACCTGGAGGCCAGCTCATCCAAATCAAATTGAAGAGCTCCTTTGCCCTCCACCTAAGCACCACAATGCACCCAAGCTTATGCCCTGAGAGCCACTCCCATGGCCTTTTTTATAAGAACTCACCTCCACGGCCATGGGAGGTGTGCTGAAATTTCCTTAGTGAGGTTTCTCCAAACTTCACACAGAGCTTCCCTAAGATGCTCTCAGTGCATTGTAACCATTTTCCCTCACCAATTCCCATTGCCGTAGCTCAATTTTGAGCTTGGAACCTTGCCGAAAACCAGGACAGAACCCAATACACATTCACAGTCTACCAAACCCAAATTAACTTTACCCACACCTTCACAATAGTGAAAGAAGCGAAAGCCCCATAAAATCCCCCTTCCACAGAGCCTCTACAATAGCTCTAGACCAACACCCGAATTCGAGATTGGTCGAATCCACATCTAGGCCTTATACCAAGACCAGGGACTCAATCTGTAGCCTCTTTGGATCATAATGAGCATGCCAAGACCCTCTGATCGAAGCTTCACTTCTCAGAGCAAAGGTATAAAACCTCACCTCATCCCGAGCCTATTTTGATTCTCCATTTAATTAAGATTAATTTAATTGCATGATTACCGTATGGATGTGTTCGTCTCACTTAGACGAGT
>NW_018245017.1:269487-271904 GCF_001263595.1 Phalaenopsis equestris | reverse complement strand
GTTTTAGTGTGGACGGTCACGGGATCATTCTATCGGGGATGATTGATGACAGGGAGTCGTTTGATCGAGCGTGTATCAAATGGATGGAGGAGATCAAGCCGGACAGTGCTTCAGGACATAAACCGAGGGCCGAGTCAGTAGCTACGTGGACGGCGGCATCCAACCAGAGCGCGCCACGCATGCCTTCGGAGCTTCTTAGGATCCAGTCAGCATGCACGGTTTAAATAGATAAGTAGGGTTTTTTTTTATTTATTTAAATACCCCTAACTTAGAAAATCCATAACTTTGTGTAGAAAAATCACAAAAATAAAATAAACATACCCTCTTGCTCAGTGAATAGAGGAGAACAATGTGAAGTAAATTTCAGGTCCAATTGATGCATATTTTATTTTTAATTATTTAAACACTATTTGGGATCATTTGATTCTCCATGCATATTAATACATCACCTTGGCTTGAATGTTTGGCATGTTGTAGCCTCTGTCAAGGAAAACATCTTCTGATTTTTCCAAAGTTAGAAGAGGGTCCTATACAGAGATCCATATTTTTCAAGTTCTTGCATATTATTTCCTTAAAATAATCATGGAAATTAGCATATTGATTAGAAAATTCTAAGAAAATTTTGGAAGGTCCACCATGACCAGAGAATTATTTGAACATAATTTCATGGGTCAAGTCATTTAAAATACACTTAAATTTTACAAACACTAAATCACAAAAATAATTAATTTTGGAAAATATGAACATTTGAAGACTTTATTTTTATTCTTCACTGTGGTTTATGATCCGGAGAGCTCACTATAAAAATTTCAAAATATTTTGAGTTCATTTGATAACTTAAATTAATTTTTAAAGATAAATACCACTTTTGACACTTAAATGATTTTTTAAAAATTAAAATATAACTCAAAAATTTATGAAACTTAGTTTTTTAAGTTTTCTATGATTAGGGATATTTTATAAAAATAAAATAATTTTTATAATAAAAACTTGACTTTTAGCCTATTTTAAATATTTAAAATAATTAAAAAATTTTCATAAAAAACACAAAAATTATAAAATCAATGGAAATGTTCTAAATTGCTTCCTAATCACTTAGGAACAATTAGAATATTTTTCCTGTTTTTCTAAATAAAGATATTGAATTCCAAAGCTTAAAATTAATTTTTAAAGGCTAAAAATGAGTTTTCACTAAAATAATTTCAATAAATCAAAGAAAAATCAGAAAAATATGAAATTTGTTCCTATGGGTTATCTAACCTTACAGAGATTTTTTAAAAATACAAAACTTAATTATCATCATTTAAAATATTTATTTTTATTAAATAACCCAAAAATTAAAATAATTTTGATAAATCACAGAGAATTCAAAAAATCATGAAATTTAGTCCAAAGAATTCTTTGGTCTAGTTCTATCTCCAGTAAAAATTTCAAAGCATTAGAATTTATCTTGGTTAAGTTAGGAATTTTCTTTGGAAAATCTTATTTTTGCATGAAAATAATTATAATGAAAATAATTATATAAAATTTTTGCATGAAAATAATTATATAAAATAAATTAAATTTTCTCCTCTGATGTGTTCTCCTCTGATGTGTTAATTGACCCATGAATGAGGTGGGATAAAAATTTCAAAGTCATTTGAATTGAATTTGACAAATTATGAAGTGTTAGAGCCTTAGGGGCAAATGTGTAATTTTGCAAATTTATCCTTAATTAACATTTAGGCTTTAGTCAAAGAGGGAAATGGGAAACCTCTGATCTTAATCAATTTATTTGATATTTGAAATACAAGGGGTTAATTGGTAGAAACCAATCTCACTTTCTTAATTAAGTTAATAAATTTCTAAATTATTAAAATTTGGAAGTTTATTAAAATTAAACGATCTTGAACTTAGGGGTATGACTTTTGAAGTCAATAATTAATTGATTTAATACCCCTATTTTGATTTTCAAATAAAAATTTAAATTATGAATCATGACCACTTAAAGCTTAACATTTTCAAAACTAATTAAGACACTCATTTAGGTCTTAAGGGCTTAGTGGTGACTTAGGCCAAATCAAAATTGACTAAATGAGGATTAGAGAAATAAACATAACATAATCAAACATTCTTGAAATATCATTAAGCCTAAATTAAAAATTGGCTAAGTGTTCAGGTTACACCAACTTGCCCTTTAAAGAAATTCACTCACATAATTTTCAAATTAAATGATAAATGACAATTACCCCTTTCTTGGGGATAACTAAGACATCAATTTTCCCTGAGCATTAGAAGTATTCACAGGATGAACCATTAAGCAATATAATAAGTTCAAATGGACTCGAGGCTTTTCACCAGTTGGTGAGAGGGAGGCATGGACCTGCTTCCTCCTCCTAACTTGTTGGATACCTCAGAGGTCTATTAAACTTAATATA
>NW_018245017.1:266548-269342 GCF_001263595.1 Phalaenopsis equestris | reverse complement strand
GTTTATAGTACCGTCTTTCTTGTGCCTTTTCCTTACATGTTTTATGCTTATATTATTAATTTTCATACATACATTTACCTACATGTATTTACATGTAAGAAAAAAACATAATCTTGCATGTTAACAAAAACCAAAACTAAAATCAACCAAGATAAAATTCACCCCCAAAACATTCAAAATATAAAATAACTTAATATTTAATCACAAACATCACACAAAACTACAATTGAAACTACAATTGCAACTAAACAAAATAATAATTACAACTAAATTAAGACGTCTCTATCGGATGATCGAGAATCCCTCGACGGTTGCTAATTACGGTTGCTAAAGAGACTTCCCACAATCTAAATGAAATTATGGAACTCATTAAGTTGGGTTTAGTAAGCTCATTTGAACTAAGTGAATCCACTAGAAAATAGTGGTGCAGGAACGAGGGAACCGTAGGATCCTAACCGGTGTCGCTCTAATCAACTTTAATATGCCTCGATAAAATTTAAAGAACTTCAACCATAGGGAAAACTGATTTGACATTATAACCTGACACACTAGAAAACTCAAACTCATCGCGGTGAGGAACTTGGAGCTAGCATGGTGGGCAGCACGACCATCTTCAACAACAAAACCTGTCTTCCCCAGCTAAACCAATTTTCCTTTCTTAGAATTAAAACAACAAAACAATAAAGTCATAGGACTTCGAGGTTGCTTTCTTATGCAACATAAATCCTCACATCATCTTTAGGCCTTTGTATAACCCTGTTATACAATATAAGTCATAACTCATCCTTGCTGGAGGGAGGCATATTTGGAGAATAAACCCAAAGCAAAGGAAAGCTTTTATTAAGTTGATTTAAAATTAAATTTAGAAGAAAAAAAAATTTTTTTTTTTTATTTCTTTTATTTCCTCTTGGTATAAAAGAAATATTTATTTCTTTTCTTGGAGGAGGAGAGCAATTTTAATTAAGGTTTTCTTTTGTTGGATAAGCAAAGGAAATAAAGGAAATATTTATTTCCTTTCTTGGAGGCGGAAATCCCCTTTCACACCTCTACGTCTGATTTCAATGAAAAGTCTCACCCTTTGAAATTCCTTGAAGATAATATTTCCTGATTTTTATCGAGAGTCTTCAAAAGTGACTTTGGTCATTTAAGATGTAATTAACTATAGAGGCTTAACCTCTGAACCCAACTTAATATAAACCCTATTTAATTCTTTATATTAAATAAAGGAACTTGTCGGCAAATACAAATGTTTCGCAGACCAAACGGACGCCATACTTTCCTTAGTTTATTTGATCGAGCCTCATCCTCAAGTCTTGTGTTTATACTTCAGGATAGATACAGGATTTGAGATACATTGCTCTTTCATTTTAAACTATGAAAAATATGGGGTCAGTTTGATTTCACACTTCAACGTCCTTCCGAAGCGGCGACGGGATTTTGATTCCGGTAACCGACATCTTCTTACGGGCAACTCCCCGACACTGGGGTTCAGAATTCTGCAATGTTTCATGCTCAATATCAGTTACCAACTAATTGAGAGTTGTCTCATTGGGACCAACTTCAGGATTGCTGGTGGTGGGCACAATTTGCGGTTGAGGTTCAGTACCATACCTCATAATAGTTGTTATCTCCCCCATTTCAGTATTAGGATTAAAATCTTCCCCCAGCAGCAAAATTGGGGGCCCTGTCCCCTTGTAGTCGCAGGAACCACCAATTTAGTAGAGGCATTGGTTTCCTTAGGAGCTCCTTCCTGCTTCTTTCTTAAGTTTGGGTGTAGTCTAAAGCATCTATCATCAGTGTGGACAAACATTTTACAGTGGTGGCAATAGTAAGGCCTTTGTTCAGCTACAATTCTTTGCCAATACCCATTATGCTCAGTGCCTAGCCAAATCTCATCAACCTCAGGTAGAGTAATGTCTCTTTCAACCAAAATTATTGCCCCAGATGGTCTAGACAAATTAAAGGTGGGAGCATCCGATTTTAGGGGTCTGCCTACAACCTTGTCAATGTTGAAGAGAACTTTATGATTAAAGAAATGCAGTTTCAGCTCAGGGAACAATGGGAAGCTCCTTGCTTGGATCAAAATCCGGTGACCACTTAAACAGCTTTATGGATACACCTTCAATTTGTAAAATTTGTTTGGAGAACAGTCGAGCATAATCCTCTTCTCTAGATAGATTGATTAGAATATGTCTTCTATCTAACAAACCCACTCTCCAAGCACTATTCAGTTTCAAGCTATCAAAGAGTTATCGAATAGCCTCCTTTTTTGGGTGACCAAGTTGGAATTTACCAATTAGAGTGAACCTGCAGACTTTAGTAGGACCCTGAATGTTCTCCTCATAGTAAAAGATAGCTAGTTTGCCTCCTTTTTTGCTTAAAGGATTAATGATAGGGTAAGCTCCATCATGGTAAGCTTGAGGGAATACCAAGTTATCATAGTTCTTAATGGTGTCAAAGCCCTTGCCTACCACATCGGCAAAGGTAGCTTTGGCCCTTTGTGTGTTGATTGCCAAATCAATAGGATTAGGTTCAACCATGAAAGAAAGAAAAGAAGCAGCTCAAATACAAAATACCTACACCAAAGGCAATTAGGCTAACCATTGGAACAATAAAAGTTTGAACAAAAAATCACCCGGGAAGGGGAAAACTCCAAAAGCCAAAAACCCGCAGCAACACTAGGGAAACCAACACTTGAAAACCAAAGATTAGAGGGGGAGAAGAGGAAGAGATTACACCGCAGCAAAACCAAGAACAACCATCTTGTGGGAAACCCTAGAGGCACCATATATAT
>NW_018245017.1:246963-266465 GCF_001263595.1 Phalaenopsis equestris | reverse complement strand
ATATATGTATATATATATATATATATATATATATGTATATATATATGTATATATATATATATATATGTATGTATGTATGTATATATATATAATAAATTTGAGCCCGCTTAAGGTCGGGTTCAAACTTAGAATAATAATTGATACACTTATTCATAATTTTATTTATCATTTTATTAAGCTTGAATTCGACCTCATAGTCTTGTAAGTCGACTCAAACTCATAAAATTAAGCTCTCATTTGAACTCAATCTCAATTAATTAATCAAATTTAACCTCATATTACGGGTGGCTCAAAATTGAGTTAGCTCATTTACACTCCTAAATTTAACATATCTAATCATAAATAATTTAATTTCATTTGCACCTATATAATTCAATAGTACATTTTTAATTTACTTCATTTTACAAATTTAAGTTTTAACATATAATAATTAATTATTATAAAAAAAAATTTAAGAAGACTTTTAATAAAAAAAAAAACTTTTAATAAAAACACACATGAAATTTGTGTTTTAGTTCAAAATATATTTTTTAAATAAAGCGCACATTAGAATAAGGTTTTTGTTGCTTCTAAAAAAATTTCTGCCGTGTTCCCAATGAAAAAAATAAGAAAATATAGGTTCCTTGTTAAAATTTCTCCAAGAAAATTTTTCTCTCACTTCCGCATGTCAATTGCAGAGCAATGCATGGTTGGATCTAGTGGAGCCCAAACGGAATTTGAGCCCGAAGCAGTTGATCCTGCCTCAAATTATTATTACGGCATGGATTTATCATTTACAGCACATATCATAACGTAAATTTTTAAAAATTTACATAATTTAGGGTTAAATAAATAACGTTTATATAAAAAAACTGATTTCACGGTGATAAAATCAGTTCTGAAGGTGGAGAGTGTGTCGATGGTTTAGATCAAAAATTTGTCTGCATGAATCACACACATCTTGCAGGTAGCGGAAAAAGTGATGTGGCCCAATGAGGCCTACCAAGGACGACCCAATACCACAGGATGAGCCGACAACCCAAGCGTACCGGAAGGAAGGTGTGCCTCGCGAAGATAAAACATATATCTCCCCTGAAGAGTCCATCGTATCTCAAAATCAGGTGAGAAGCTGTCAGTTTAGTACTAGTAAGAGAAGTTGCAGAAAAAATTTTCAATTTATTATACCAATCGGCCACTTAGAGGCATTGAAATTTTCAGGTACTAAATTATAAAAAAGCAAATGTTTGCCTTGGTTATTTCCACTCCAAGGCTTCGACCATATTTTCAAATGCATATGATTCTGGTCACAATCGATCACCTGTTAAAGTTTAAACTCACGCAACCAGAGTAATATGATCGGTTATTAAAGTTGGCGGTGGAGCTCAGTGAGTGTTATATTAATTACATCACTTGGACTGCGATCAAAGCTCAACCGATCATTGTGATTCAATATTAATTACCCAACTCATATCAAGTGGAGTACGATGTGTTATTAATTTTTTTATTTAAAAAGTTTAAATTTATCACATTAAATTGTCACAAATATAAATATTAAATATTAGTTTTGGATATTCCTAATAGCAAATTCTGCACTAAATGTTGATATTCAATTCCACATTTAGATTGCTCGTTTAAGCTCAATTTTGCAATCACTTTTAAAATCTTATCATCTGCAGAACTGAATGAATGAAATCTTTTCAACGATCAAACGTGGAATTTGCATATCAACAAAGCTTCTAAATGAGCAACCGTTGGGCTGGGAATTTCTTTAAGTCGCCCAACTGGAGAACATCTCTATCAATCAATTTCGGTGGAGTTTGATGTTACAAATAATCAAGTGGAGTACGAAGCTTTGATTGATGGACTTCGCATGGCATATGAAATAGGTGCTCGGGATTTACTGGTGAAGTCAAACTCATAGTTGGTCGAAAATCAAGTTTACGGACAATTTAAGTGAGAGAAGAATTAATCGCTAAGTACCTTGTCAAGACAAGAAACATAATTGGAAGATTCAGAGACTTCCAGATCAAGCATTTTAGTCAAGAAAAAAATAATGTCACTGATATCCTATCCAAAGGCGTCTGTTTGGGCGGGATACCTCAAAGGCTTATTCGACCGACAATTGAAGATCCTTAGACCATGGAAGTGGTATTCAAAGGAATGAAAATTTGGATTGATTCATACATCTTTTATCCAGAGACTAGGAAATTATTGGAAGATGTCACAAACCATAGACGTTTTAAGATCAAAGCTACATTGTATTTGATAATCAAAGGAAAGCCCTTCAAGCGGTTGGTCTCTTCAATGTACTTGAGATGTTTTAAGGAAGAAGAATCACAAGAAGCCCTCCAGGACTTGCACCCTGGGGAATGCAGAAGTCACTCTAGAGGTAAAACTTTGGCTTATTGGGTGCACTGACAAGGATACTTCTGGCCTACCCTTCAGAAGGATGTAGAGGAATTTTTGAAGAAATGTGTGTAGTGTTAGAAGTATGTACCTTTGCATCATTAGCCAACTCAAAAGCTTCAGTCGATTGCTAACCCTTAGGAGTTCGTCACTTGGGGGTCAGACATCTTGGGGCTCTTTCCTCCATTAAAAGGCTCATGAAACTTACTTTTGATAGCATTTAATTACTTTTCATAGTGGATTGAGGCCAAAATGCTGGCTTGAATCAGCAAAGAGGTGGTTTGAAATTTTATTTTGTTGGATCTTATTTGTAGATACAAATTATCATTGGTCATCATCATCGACAATGTGATGTATTTTTTTGTCATCATCATCGACAATGGGATGTAATTTGCAGACCAACGAGTAAAGGATTTTTGTGCAAGTTAGAGGATTGATCTAAATTTTGCTTTTGTCCATCATTCTTGAAGAAATGGGCAAGATGAAGCAAAAAATAAGATCATTCTAAATTTGTTAAGCATGAAAGTCGAAGGAGCCAAAGAAAACTAGGCAGATTTGCTACCATTGATACTTTAGGTCATCTGACCAACACCTTCGATGGTGATCGGTTTCATACTGACTCATGGAATGGAGGTAATATTGTGGTCGTTATATGACCATCACAGACAAACAATCATTATAGCTTATTCATTCATAGAGAAGATTCTGGTCGAATTGTAGAAAGTTAATAATGAGTGAGCAATGGTAGCTCTCAATATCGCAGAAGAGAAGAGAACTAACTTAGCTCTTCAATTGGAAGAAGTGAAGAGACAAATCACTCGATAATATATATATATATATATAAGGATTATATTTGGTGCTATTGTACTTTAAAGATAGATATTTTCATGTTTTATTGCTGGTATACTAAGTCTAGGCATTTGGAGCTTAAAGGAAGCAAAAAGAACAAAATTTGGAGTCAAAATGTAGCATTTTTAAAAATTGAACTAGTGCATAGGCTCCAGAACTGGCTCACAGGCGCTAGAATCCAGAGAAGAAGGCGCCTAGGAGCCATATTTCAGCGCCTAGGCACCAGAGACTGTTATTTTTCCAAATGCATTGAATTTGGGTGGATTTTGAAGAGGTGCCAAGGGGGACTCTTGGGAAATTTGTTCCTACATTTTAAAAGAGTGTTTTTATTTCAGAAAAAGAGGGGGTGGCGTGTGTATGTAGTGTGTGAGAGAGTTTGGAGAGTGTTAAAGAAGACATTTTCTAAGAGTTTTAAGAGGAAAGAGAATGTGAGGGTTTTCTTCTTCATTACATTTCTAAGAAAGAATTGAGTATTATTGTAAAGAAAGAATGTGATTCAAAAGAACTTAAAGAGATTTGCTTGGGCAGGAGATCGAGTTAAGTTGTTTGACTTTACTTTTTTTTTTTGTAAACTTCTTTTATATATAAAATCCATGTTTTGTTGTATCTTCCTCATGAATTCTGAGTAGCTTCTCCCTACAAAGAGATATATTCATGTGAAAAATCAAGATTGTTGTGCAATATTTTAATTTCATAATTGTGATGACTCAAACTTTGATTCAAAATTTTTTACTTTTTGATCTAGCCAATTGAATTGTTAAAATTTGTTGTGAAACATACGATCCAAGAGGACTATGCTTTCTATAACAAAGTAAGAATCACATTTGATTTCATGGATGAGAATATAGTTCATAGGATTGATTGCAAATAAATAGGGAAATAATCGTTGGTGGGTGTAGAATTGGTGATTTTAGAGTGACATACTAAATCTCTAATTTGATCCATACATTCAGAAGGGGGCGGCAAGGAAAGTTTGAAGAGAGAGAGTGGTCTGAGATAGAGAGAGAGATAGTCAAGGACTTAGAGATTGTCTTCAAGGATTGTAAAAAGAGAGGAAAAGTGAAATATTTCTTTTTCATTGCACTTCTAAGAGAGAATTGAGAGTGCTTGCAAAGATGGAAAGTGCTTAAAGAGAACTTCTAGGGATTTGCTTTGGAAGGATTGTGAGATAAGTTGTGTTCTTTTATTTCTTTGTTTTGTAAACATATTTTTATATATGAAATTTATTTTTTTTCATATCCTTCTCATGAATTTGGAGTAAAATTCTTTCTGCTTCTCCCTACTTTGAGATATGGTTTTGCAAAAAATTGAGTTTGTTTTATAAGGTTTTAAATGTCAATAATTTGTGATTATTTGAACTATGATCTTTTTTTACTTTTTGATCTGGTCAATTGAAATGTTAAAATGTGTTGAGAAACATATTTTCTAAAAAGACTATGATTTCTACAACATTGGGAGAATCACATTTGATTCCAAGGGAGAGGATGTCATCCATGGGATTGAGTGCAAATAAAAAGGGAAATATACTTTGTTGGATGCAGAATTGAAGATTTTAAGATGACAGATTAAAATCCCCAATTTGGTCTAGTTGATTGGAAACTAATGCGAGATTGTTAGCTCTCAGGTGAGGGAGTGGTGGGAGCTCTGGAGTGGCAGCCGGTATCCTTTCAGCCTAACCACAGAATTAGAGACCAAACTCTAAATTAGCCAATGTTCTATATGCACTTGGAAGAGGGTAAAGAATATGATTGCTTCTATTTGACACAAAATAATTTTATATATTTTCAAATTATTTTAATTTATTCATAATCCATACACTCATTGTAAAGGGAAATGATTCTTTCTTAAAATTTGAACCCTTCGTCACCAAAACATTATTTAGTTTTCATAAATTTTACTTTTGAAAGTTTGGCAATTAGTTTAATTAACTTAGTCCTGTAACTGCATTTTATTTAGCATTCACTCATTTACTTTATATTCAATTTTCGTACTTCACTTTTGTAGTTTAAAGTTGTAGTTTACATTATAATTTTAAGAATTTACTTATAAGCATGTCCAACTTCCATGTGGGATCGATATATAAGACTTCATTAGAGCCCTTTATTACTTGAACGATAAGTATACTTGCATTATTTTTAGGGGGATTTGACAGTTTAAGGATTTTTAAAAGATAAAACTATTTTCAGTAAAGTTATTTTTATTGAAATTAAACTGCATATTTACTATTGTATCTGTCGTATGTATTTTTTAATATTGAAAAATATTTGCAAAATTAACATACTAAATCCACCCCGCATCAGTGGCCATGTCTATTCAACCTTTTCATTGGCCTTTACGCGACGATCCTTATATTTTTGTCATTCACACCATTTAGACCACCAGATATGCTTTTGTTATTGGGTTTTAAATCTAAAATAGCATCAAAACTTACCTGGGTTAATTCCAAATAGAGTAAAAGACCACGTCAAACCTGGAAGCTAGGGGATATTGTCTCCCTATAGGTAGAAAAGAGGGGGATTGACATTCATTTGTTCAAGGCTGAGGAAAAGGATGTTGAGGGAGAGATCTAAGAAAAAAGTGGTTCCTTCTTCCAAATTTTCATCTTCTTTTTATTTCTTCTTGATTTCCTTCTTCTCCCTCCTTTAAAATCTTAGGAGAAGTGTAAGGATCATCTTCTTCTTATTTCTTCTTGATTTCCTTCTTCTCCCTCCTTTAAACTCGTAGGAGAAGTGTAAGGAAAATCTTGGATGAGCTTCTTGGAAGAAAAAGAGAGTATCATCCCACATAGAGGAAGGCAACAACATCTCTCCTTTGGAAGAGGAAAGCTTCATCCTTGCAAGATAGGAGCAAGGATCAAGAAAAGAGATTACTTCACCAAATGCCACGAAGCTAAAATCTCTAAAAAACTCTTATATTTTTCATTCCTAGTAAGCTTTAGTTTTGGATGTTATTGATTTAAGGAACTTGGTTTTGTGCTAGAGGAAAATCTCCTAAAATTTAGAGTGGATTATTAAATGCCTACTATTTTTGTAACTATTTTCCCCACCCTAGCATTAGATCCAACCCAAGTTGAGGTTGTACTAATCTGGTTGTTTTTCTTAGTGACTGGATTTGGATAAATATTTGAAGTTGACTTGCTGAGAGGATGCAAATGCTCCTTTTATCTTGATTCTCTCAGTCACGGAGAGCTCTTCTTAGGAGAAACTCTCTACTTTATGCTAAGAAAATAAAGGTGGGCAACTTATTGCCTCTCACAATAGGGCATTTGTACACCTCTCCATTAAATTAAATATTAGATCCTATGTGAGGTTGTTAGAATGGGTTTTGATTTTTTATCGAATGCATTCAGTGCATTGAATGACACGTGTCTTGCATGTCATTTTAATTTTGTGAACTAATTCAGTTTGATTGATCCCCCTGACTAGATCGACTAATCAATTTAGTTTGATCGGTGATACACAAAAATAATATGTAGTTTTAAGTATATATTTTATGCTTATTTTTTGTGATATTGCACTTTAAAGAAGGGTATTTTCATGTTCTTATTGCAGGTATATCAATTTTACGTATTTGGAGCAAAAGTAGCAAAAAAAGACAAAATTTGGAACCAAAACAGCAAATTTTAGGATTTTTGAGCAAGATGCTCCAGATTGGTGCAAGATGCACAAACATATAGAGAACTGGTGCAAGATTCGCCAGATATGCGCCAGATGCACCAAAAACCTAGAACAACATGGTCTTCAGCAAGCTGGCTCAAGATGTGTCAGATTGGAGCCAGATGTGTCATTTGACAGAGGGCTGGTGCAAGCTGCGCTAGATTTGGCACAAAATGCGCCAAAGATGACTTTTTGCGGATTAAGGCGGTTCGAGACGAATTTTACGCAAATTTTTAAAGGGAAACTTGTTAAAAATAACCCTTAGAGTGATTCAATGTATCTAGATACTTTAGAAGGTTCTTTTATGAACTTTTATGAAGGGATGTACTTTTATGAAGGGATGTATCTCTTGGATCAATGGATATGTCTTTTGAATTCAAAAGAGTTGACTTTTGGATAGAATTTTGGGGGGAATTTTGAATTCCTTTTAGAGGGAGACAACCTTTAATAAAAGAAGAGGACTTCAAGAGTGTATGGGTTTGGTAAGAATGGGGGGGGGGGCGAAAAGAAGAGATAGAGAGAGAAACAAGTCAAGGGCTTGGAGATTTTCTTCAAGGATTGTAAGAGGAGAGGGAATGTGAGATATTTCTTCTTTATTACACTTCAAAGAGATAATTGAGAGTGTTTTTAAGAAGATAATGGGTTGAAGAGAACTTCTAGGGATTTGCTTGGGAAGGTTTGTGAGATAGGTTGTGTCTTTTATTTCTTTTGTTTTGTAAACTTATTTTTTTATATGAAATCAGTATTTTGTCGTATCATTCTCATGAATTGTGAGTAGTTTTTTTTATCCTTCTCCCTACTTTGAGATATGATTTTGTGAAGAACTGATTTTATTTTATATAGTTTTAAATGTCAATATTTTTTTATGATTTGAACTCCAATCTTCATTTTACTTTCGATCTGACCAATTGAAATGTTAAAATGTGTTGAGAAACATATATTCTGAAATGTTTATGATTTCTACTACATGGGAAAAATCACATTTGATTTCATGGGAGAGTATGTCATCCATGGAGTTGGGTGCAAATAAATAAGGAAATATACTTTGTTGGATGCAGAATTGGAGATTTTAAGGTGACAGATTAAAATCTTCAATTTGGACCAGTTGAATGAAAACTGATGCAAGATTGTTAGTTCTTAGGTGAGGGAGTAGTGGGATCTCTAGAGTGGCAGATGGTATCCTCCTAGCCTAACGACATAATTAGGGACCAAACTCTGGATTAGTCAATGTTCTTTATGCACTCGGAAGAGGGTAAGGTAAAAAATATGATTGCTCATATAATATGATTGCTCATATTTGACACAAAACAGCTTATATATATATATATATATATTCAAATGATTTTAATTTATGCACAATCTATACACTCATTATAAAGGGGAAGGTTGTTTTCTTAAATTTGAAATTTCCATCACAAAAACTTTGTTTTGCTTTCGTAAGTTTACTTTTGAAAGTTTAGAATTTAGTTTACTTAATTCTACCTTTCAACTGCATTTTAATTAGCATTCACTCTAGTATTTAATATTCAAATTTCACACTTTACTTTTTTTAGTTTTAAAAATTGTATTATAATTATAATCTTATGAATTTACTTATAGGCATTTCCAACTTTCTTGTGGGATCAATATCTAGGACTCCATTAGAACCCTTTAATACTCCCTTTAGTGATACGTATACTTGTGTTATTTTTAAAGGGGATTTGGCTTTTTAAAGATTTTTAAAAGATAAAACTATTTTCACTGAAGTTATTTTTGTTGGGATTAATTTGCATATTTGTTATTGTATTTATTGTATGTATTTTGTAATATTGAATCAACCAACAAAGGTTAACACATTAAATCCACCCACATCAATCGGCCAACAAAGGTTCAATCAACCAACCATCTCAGTTTTGATTGATCGCCCCTTTCTGACCAACCAGTCAATTTGGTTTGATCAATTAACAAGGTCTGATCAACATACAAGTTTGGTTTGATCGATCACCCTAAAGTAATCAAATTCATTTGATTGGTCAAATTCATTTGATCGACCTCTCTAGCTCGATCAACCAATGAATTTGGTTTGATCAGCCAGCAAGGTCTAATCAACCAACCACTTCAATTCGATTAATCTTAAACTCGATCGACTAATAAACTTAGTTTGATCGGCCATCAAGGACCGATCAACCAACCACTTCAGTTTGATCGGCCACAACAACGTGATCAACCGATCAATTTTGATTTGATTGGCCACAAAGGCATGATCATAAAATCAATCACTTGGGTTTGATCGGCCACCTAGGCCCTAGTTGATCCAATGGGTCAAATGGCTCATTTCACTTGTATGTTGCGTTGCATTCCTTACATGTGTTTGTGTACTGCTTGCAAGATATTACTAACTCCATGGATTCACATGTATGTGCATAAAAAATATATTTTTGAAAGATGCTTGGAGTATTAAACTGATCACATGAAAAACTAAATTTACAATTGGCATATGCTTTCATGTGGTGTCTCCTCGAGCACCAACATCTGTGGTATTACAACACACATATGACCCCATATGTTTGTAGCTCAATCCTTGCAAATCTTTGATGAGTAGTGGCTAGCAATGTTAGCACGTCGTTCTATGAATCTTTTAAATGATGAGCACACCACCTCCTCTCTTATGCTTACACTTGAATGCCTAAGCATTTCACATTATGTGTTTAATTTGGGTCACACTTTAAAGCCACTGAACTCATGGAGAGCACAATGTGTGCTCACTTGATTATGTTATGTTGCATGATTGCATGAGCATCACCTTATGTGTCTTGATATCAAATTACATAAGTTAGGTGATTGACCGTCTGTTTGTTGTAATGCATTCATGTGCATTGCTTGCTGTGTAAATCTCAATGAGCAATGTGAGTACTTGCATTAAGATCAACATAAGTATGACTGTGCTAAAGTTCCAAGGGCTCTAAAATTAGTCACCTTGCATGTTTAAACTAAAATTTAATAGTTCATTATAATTTAGATTTATGAAAAAATCGAAGTTAGGTCATATGTGTGATCAACTCTCTTAAGAAGTCCTTTTGGGTGATAAATATTAGATCTATTACATCTTTAGGATGGGCCCAGTCATACTGGTAGCCCCTTACCCCCCTACATTGTACATGCACTTTAACTGTCATGACTATGACACTTTTTGTTAGATGGTGTGCTAGTCTAGGAGTAGGATGTTTAGGTAGTCTTTTTGATGTCATGACTATTGTTCTCTACTGGTTTGGTTGCTCTGGCCAGACATCTTTTTTTGTGCTGCCTTTTATGTGTTTGTTGAATGTGGACTCTCACACTATTATATTAGTGCATGCAGGGAGCCTTCCCAAAAAATACATAAAAATGGAGGAGCAAATAACGATTTAAAAGCTAAATGTTTTTTCAGGTGTTACTAATGCTCTCCTCCCACCAGCCATTGATCATATGCATTTCATGATATAGCCTCTTCTAACTCTTCTATAGGTCAGGTCTTTTTTTAATTTTGTCATGTATTTGATAGAATCCCTAAGACCAACTCTGCATTAGAAATAAGAAACATACACAGCTTTCGAAATGCATGTTGCATCGAACCACGTGATAACAACCATAAGAAGCTGCTTGTATCCCGTACCTTAATTTTGAATTCAAATTCTTGTTTAAAACTTGGACCAAAGATGTATATGCGGAGTTTGGTTTCCTTTCTTGCTTTCCTTGGATATGTTGTCGACCCAGCGGCACCAACCTGTTATTTATTTTATTTGGCTTGTTACATTGTGCAGCTTGCTTGTCTTTTTTGCTTTCTTAGCTGGTGGTTTGTCTAGGCTCTTATGGAAATGTAACCTAGGCTCATTAAGGACCTTAAAATATAAATTTTCTACAAAAAATTTTAATATTAAAAGATTCAAAATAAATCAAAATTTTGGATTAAAATCTTTCATCTATTTAAAATAGGCACTTACTTTCCTACATAGCCTTTAGACCCATTTTAAACCGAGCTGCATACCATGACAATATTCCAAGTCATCTCTAATAGGGCCTCAACATTTAAATTCAATTGTAAATAATTGCATCATTTTGCATGTCTCGAATAAGAAGCCCATAAACTCCTTCAATGATTAAGCCCATACACAGATTTCGAAGCCCATGTCCAGAACAACTAGGGTATTAGAGGCTCCTCCGCCCCAAACAACGATGTATGTCCTTTGTGAGGTGGTTACAGTTATGTAGTTGGACCCCTCTCCTCTTCTCCTTCCTAGAGGCATCTTTTTCATTGAATTGATGAGTATAAGTCCCACCTTTACGTCATCCACTCCTTAGAGAGTGATAGGAAATGTTGAGGTCTCTTTCCTTTAGCTTTAGGACTGCCGAGGTCTCCTTAGAAGAAGGAATTCATGAATTACTGGCTAGGAATCCTTGGTCGGATTAGGTCAACTAATTTTAAGACTAGGTAGACATAGAATCTCCATAGCTTAAGTTGACATATCAATTGTATACCGACATTGCTACCTCTACCTAGTTAGGGATTCATCCCCTTTCCTATTGACACCTCCTTTTAGCCTTGTCACTCCTTTAAAAAATTGTTGATATCATCTCTAGCACATGGTACTTTTGTTACCATTATAGCTCACACCAAAAGACCAGTGTATGATAGTGATGCACCACACCGTCCCTCAGTCTTATCTAGACTCTAAGGTCGCCCATTCATTTTTTCTAGGATTTCTACACCTATGGTGAGCACTCCATCAAAAAGTTTTAGAGGCACCACCAAGGTGCCAGCTTTTGTTGGATCCACTGTTGTCCTAGCTTCTTTTGTTCCTCATCCCTATGAGGCTTCTCCTACCCCTAAACTGGTAGGAGGGCATTAAGCACTAGAATTAGATTGCTACGTGGCTAGCAATAGAGCCTTCCACAAGTTCCGTCACTTGTTTTGGCTTCAGACTGGGATGAGGTTAAAATTCTGTTGGCTGAGAACTAATTCTCTGTTCTGATGGGCTGTAGTGACCATGTCTTAGTTGGATTACTAGAAGGAACTCGTCTCCTCGAGACATGTGTCATCTAAAACCAGTAGTCAATGTTTCTTCCCCTGCTTATCTTCTCTTTGTGGGATGGGGCCTATTAGTGAGGAAAAATTCCTTGCTGAGGTTTCTTAAAAGTCCAAGCAAGCCATGAAAGACTTTCCTTACTTTCTTTAAGTTCCTTATAGTAGGAGACCGAGGTCAACTCTCCAGTGCACTACAAGGCCTGTATATTTGTCATTTTTCATGCAAGCGGTAGAGCCAACTGAGGCGTCCTATGGGACACTTGGTGTGGTGGCTGCAGTTGTTGCATCGAATTTCATACCTGTTACTTCTGAGAAAAAAGTTGTAGCGCCATCTCTTGCACCTCTAATAACCTTAGCTTATAGTAACAAAAGAAAACGATTTTAGAGTATTTTTTCCTCTTCTTTAAGAAATAAATTAAATGAATGTATCAGAATCTAATCAAGGTAGATATGGGGGTTACCCTTGTTGATAAATGTCTCATCTTTTCAAAAACAAATATGTAAGAAAGGATTATATCTGTCCTACTCCAAACAGAAAGTAGTGGGTCAAAAAGACTCCCATCAATATTACTCTTATTGTTTTAGCTCTAATTGAGGATGTTGTTAAGGTCTTTCCAGATAGAACCTTACCTTTAGATGATATTGCCTTTGTGTCATTTCAAGTAAATATCAAGGTAGAGTCAGGGATGAATCCTAATGGTGATTTTGATGAAAATCTCTCAGATATTTAGTAAGTTATTCTCAATAGGATAACCTTCTCGGTGAAGAGCTCCATGATTTTTAAATGGCCACTCACGACGTGATGGAAATAACCATTAGAGGAGGAGCTTCCTTTGGTGGGAATCCCGCCCGTGATCCCGATGAGCCGAATCATCACAAGTCCACTGGGATTCAAGATGACGATTCAATAGATCATGAACGAGGTTATCTCCCTTCTTCAAGATCAAATTGCTCTTTTAACAGTCTGTATTACATCTGTAGAGGTCAATAAGGTTGGGTCTGATGTAGTCTCTCCTGTTACAAAGGTTGAGGCACGTCTTGATACATCTGTTAAAGCCCCCGCGCCTGCGAGGCATGTCCATGCATCATTTTCTAATGTCATTTTGCAAGAACATGCCACTTCTAAATCTCATTTGCAGTCCTTAATGGATGCAAGGATTAGAGCCTTGGCAGCCCAACAGATGAAAATTACCATAAGGAAATGTAGACCATATCTTAAGGCTTACGAGTTCATTTTATTTCCTCAAGGTTTTGTCCCTCCATGATTCAAACAATTCACTGGGTATGGAAATCCCGACAATATGTCACCAATTCCGAGCGTTTTGGTACAACATCAGTGACAACGATGCCTTGCTACTTCTTTTCTTCGTCACTAGCTTGTCAAAGTTTGTGTTTGAATGGTGCTGATTTACCAAATGACACCTTCAGAACATTCTCTAAACTATATGATGCATTCATAAAGTGTTTTGTTGGGTCGCACCACCATGTTACCATGAATGACTTGATGTTAGCCCAACAGAGGTTTGGAGAGTCATTGATAGACTTTGTTATTCATTGGTGAAATTTGAGCATGTAATGCAAACCCCAACTTTAAGAGCAACATGTTTTTCTTATGGGCAAGATCAAATGCCCAATTTAAATCTTGTTAAAGATGACTATTTTCAAAACTTTCAAGACTTTGAAAGAAAAGTGGATAGCCTGTAAGATAGAACAAGGGCCCGAACCTTTAAAAATGATGGCAACAAAGCAAAAGGTAAGAAGTCATTTGCAATTGGTCCTTTGAAAAGGACAGAAGAGAGCTTGGCACTAACGATATTCAATAGCAAGCTAAACAAGTTTATCATGTCCACAAGGCCTGCTCCCCTACCTTCACAGAAGTAGAAAACCCAAATACTTGAACAAAAGAAGTCAAAAACTTACCCTCTAAAAGGGACTGCAAAATAATAAATTCAAAAAACTTATTAAATAGGGTATGCAGTTGCCTCCACAAATGAGGCCAAATCTGGAGAGTTTGTAGGAACCCAATTTTTTCCCATATCATCAGCATTTGTGGCATACTCTCTAAGACTTTCACATTTAAAGATTAGCTCGAAATGTGATGCAAAACCAGGTAGATTGAAATCCCCAAATAGTTCTTGGTGAAGCCTCTTGGATAAGGATCAGCCAAAGCCATTGAAACCACTATAATCATGTTGATTACCGATTCAGAGGCAAGTGATATTTTATTTCCTTCTACTTATGATGAATTTAAAAGTTCAAGATGGGGTTGTAATGTCCCTCCTGATACCTTTTGTATATAATGTATTTAATAAGAAATATAAAACTATCAATATAATTCCCAAACAGCAATTTAAAAGGATGAAAAAATTGTGCACCGTCCCGTAAAAGAGGAAATTCATAAAAAACAATCCGATATTATCAAAATTGGCAGACTAGTTTTAACCAACATTAGTATTGACTAAGTTAATTCTGTTGTTTTATCCCACTTAAATTTCACCACGTTCTCAATATCAATTTTCGGTTTATACTTTCTCGCATATGCAATCGTCGTCTTACGGAGAGGATTACTTAAAAAAACCCCAAAAAAATTCTTTTAAAATTCATCTAAATACCATCCAGCAATGCAGCCCGAAATATTATTTTGATACTCCTAAAAATCACTCCTACTACGTCTAATTCCGATAAAATAGTGTCATGCAAATTCTAAAGAAATTGACCAACTAATCCATATACTAAAAACCATACTGTAAATTTCAGAAAAGAACCAAACAAGATGATAATTCAACGCACAGGATATGAGACTACAAAATATCCTACTGCATTTTGTGTGGAGGCGTTACCAGTTTTGAACTATAAATTGTTATTTAAACCATTCGATCTCACTAACAAAGCATATGACGAGTAATAAAAGCAAAACTTTAGAACAAATCGAGTCAAGTAGTTTTCAAACAGAATGAATTTTCTTCTGCATCAAAGGATGTAGCTGCAATTTAAAAAATCGCGCAGTACATCCACTT
This sequence comes from Phalaenopsis equestris, assembly GCF_001263595.1. Taxonomy (NCBI): domain Eukaryota; kingdom Viridiplantae; phylum Streptophyta; class Magnoliopsida; order Asparagales; family Orchidaceae; genus Phalaenopsis; species Phalaenopsis equestris. The sequence goes on along the minus strand of NW_018245017.1, from coordinate 251,517 downwards.
GAACAGAACTCTGAAAAAATTTACAATTTCTGTCTTCGAAACAGCTGAGTTTCTGCATTTCTGCAGAGCTGAGATTTGATTCTTAAATACTTGCTCGCCTGCGACTTTGTTTGAACTGTCTCAAGAAAAGAGAATAGCAGAACCTGCATAGCCAAAAATAAAAATATAAAAAATACATGAATTTCATTAAAAAAGGATCAAAACCCCAAAAAACTTAAATGCAGTGATCATCTTCACCAGCTAGATGATAGAAATATTGGACCGGCCTGTGTAAATTACGTTCAATGGATGAATGTTTTCGAATGTTTTTAATGGCGTCCCCTCTTATACAAAGAATAGCCAATAAGGGCTGATAAAACGAAGGTCCACAAAACCTGAAATTTTGATACAACAGTGTTTTATATTCCCAAATCTGATGCACAAATATTGAGGTTATTAGTAGTATATGATGAAAAAAGAAATGTAGAAGTGAAGATTACCAAATCAATCGTATACCATCTCTCTAGTTTCTTTATCCTATATTGCAGGTCTTCAATGGCACTATCCACGGGCAGAATTTCTCTACTTGGTGAAGACTCTATGCTGAAGCTCCCTCCCTGACTAGTGTTCTTTAAAGAGTTATTAAGAACAACCAAAATTATGTACATCCAATGAAAGAAATTCGTTAAAATTGTAAAGCATTACAGAAATCATAGACAACCTGGAAGAACCTTTTTAAAATTAGAATTAAGGGGTATGAAAAATAACCAAGTTAATATTTTTCAGCAAAGATGAATTAGGTGCATACTTGAGCATATTGACGTTGAAAATTAATTCATTATTCAGTTTAATAAACAAGAACAAGCAATGGAAATAGTTTCTGGTGGCATATCCAATGACACACAGATGCAACTAATGAAGTCATTTCATTCAGATCCCAAGTTATGAAAGTTGAAATAGATGATGATTGCAGAAATTATAACCTACAAAAGACCAACTTATAAGCTTATTCAGCGATGTGCCGCGTTCATCTTATTCTCTTTTCTATTATTTTATTTGTTAACATTATTGTTATGACAGGCCACTCTATCACATTTGCTTTACCATATTCAATATTCATCCTTCCTCTTCCTTTGTACTTTAGAATGCTGTATAAGCTTATAGAGTGAGGCCAACTGACAGTGCTAGATTTCCACAGCAAGTCATATAGGGCTTATCACAAATCTTCATAAACATCAGCAGCAGCAGAGTTATATAGTCTTAAGAGTTTTCCGATTATAATTGGTTGAAATTCATTACTGTCACCTGATTTAAAAAAGTTTATCATATGAACTTACCTTTGTGCTTAAATTTTATTCATTTACTGACTGCTAACCTATTGTCCGCCATAAGAACCTTAAGATACAGGCTGAAGACTGCCACTGAAAGGTTTTTAGTTCCATTAAAGTGTGTAATCTATAAAAGAGATAATTTGCTGATTAAACAAATAGGAACTTTTCTGTCAGAATTTATAGTAGCAGAGTACCACTGGCATGTCATTAACATGTATAATTGAAATCAAGCCAGCAGAAGAATGCAGCCCAGGAATTAAACCATATGCCAACAAAGAAATCAGTAGGTTAATTAAACTACTGCTAGTAATAATTATCCTAGGAAATATATGGCGGTTGGCGGATATCCTCCAAAGTTGTTAGGCAATATCAATATGAACTGCAATTATATGTATGCACTTTAAAAAACAAAAATAATAGTTCAAAAACATCACCGACTTGGGATTGAATAAATTCCACAAGTTCTTGAAGCCTAGCAGCTTGTTGACAATGAATTCCGTTGGAGCTTCTTTCAGAAGATGGTAGGCTTTCTAGGATAATTTGAAGATATGTCTACAGAAAAAAAGGCATTTAGTTAACACATCAATCAAATAAATCATCCAAAGATAAATATATTCACATTTATAAAGAGAGAATGTTACAGAAGATTACTTTTGTGGTGTATGAACCATCCAAACCAAGAATGGTGGCAGCAGCCATCACAACTTCTTTATTTGCTCCTTTAATTTGGAGATAGGGGCTTTGTGCAGCTTGCAAATGATCAACCTCAACAAGGATCTGAACATGTAGTCGAATGAGGAAGGTCATTATAATGTTATGGTTGTCACTAGAACCAAGTAACATGGAACCTAGAGTACATTCCGATGAAAAATACGGAAAGCGTAATAGGATACAACATTAAATAAATTAGAAAACACAGAATAAGATGATTCTGTCTGGAAACAAAGAAAATTTAGAACACGGATAGACAACAACACAGAAAAACAGCTTGCAGAACACAAACTATTAGATACTACTTGCAAGCAAGATTGTATTTATCAAGACAATTCATTAGCCCTATCATCTCTTCTAGTTTGAAATGTTTGCTAGGGGTTTTGGAAGTTAAAACTAGCTGCATTGCGTGAATAATTTATTCCTCTGGAGATCCCGATAAGCTATTCTTGTTCAAGCAATAATAGATTTGCTACTAATATTTAGCCAAAAGTCCCATTGATGCAATATCAAGCTGCCACATGGACGGGGTGGATCTTACAAAACATCAAATTTCACTATTAAGGTAGGATGCTTCGTCTCCTCCACATGATAAGATGATGAGAATTTTGACTATAATTTAATGTCCAGTTAAATTCGATAGTAGCAGTAGTAATTTGTTTTCCAGTGTTCTCTGTTGATATGCCATGACAATTTTTGTTGTATATATCTTAAATTGATCTTGTTATGTAAGATTAAATCTGTCTTAAAACTTATATTATGGTTAAATATTAACATTGTAAATAAAAGTGGAAGGAGAAAAATAAATGAAAGTTTTAAATAGGACTTGAAATAATTTTGAAGGGAGGATAAAATTTGGTTATGGTGATATATTTTGTAAACCTTGATTATAACGTATGTTCTCAAACTAGGTGAAGAAAAACTAATTAAGTACATAATATATAAATAATGTTATTAAATAATAAGGTTAATCAAAGAACAAATAAGATGAATAAATATGTTATCTGTATGAGTATATGTGCTCAATTAAAGGACATGGAAACGAAAAAGACAAACTATTAATCAAAAGTCAAGGTCATGTTTCGGATCTATAGAAAAAATATTATTTTATTCTAAACCAAAAATAAGATAATACTAATATTTACTGAAATAAATTGATTTTATAGTTTGATCAAGATTTATCTATTTTATTGATGTATTGGGCAAATTAAAATGTCGTAGACTGATTAAATATATTTATTATGTAAATTAGTTATTACATGAATATATTAAATGAGAAGAAAAAAGTGAATGAAATGAACTATATCAATATCTTGCATGTGCATATTGAGTAAAGGAGTTCATCCTCTTATGGTGATAGTTAGAGATGCTAAAATATCTGTGCATGTAAATTGAAAAAATACATTGATACTGAAGTACTTTCGAAGGTACATTTTAAACGATGATTCTGTGAAGCTTTGTTTCTTATCCTCGAGAGACCCGAAGAGAGGGAGAGGAACCGAACAAGTTGATAAACGAAAGGAACTTTTGTTCTATAAACCAATGTGAGATTGAGGCGAAATCGACATAGCCGGAGAGTTGAACGGTGCGTGCGAAGGCATGAGATTGACGAGTGCAAGCTAGGGCTTCCACAAGCATAGATCAAAGCTTAAATAAATGATGCTAGGGCTCGGCGAGGAAGAGGAAGCTAAAGAAAAAAAGCTTCAAGCGGCTCTGGTGCGAAGGTCAAATAGCTCTGTGGGAAGAGGCCTACGACTCAAGGAAGAGGAGTGGTGCCCTGGCCGATCAAAGGAAGACAAGAGAAGGAGCTCTCATGCATGTAGGAAGGAGGCGAATCTTGCGTGGAGAGGGGAAGGAGAAAGATCTCCAAGTGCGGGAAGGAGAGACAAAACATTTTAAGGGTAGGGGTTTTAAAATATTAATTTATTAATTTAATAATTTATTATATATTTGATTATTAATTATTAAAAGCGTCGTTTATTTAAATTAAGGTTCAAGATATAGAAGTTTCAGATTTAGATCAAGGAAAGATTGGCAATAGCAAGAAAGGTAAAATTTTTATTTCCAAAAAATATTTTATATAAATTAATAATATTTAATATTAATATTAATTGAAATGATTAAATTTAAAGTTTAAGCATTGAAATCAAAATTACAATAATGTAATAAAATAATAATTAATAATTAAATTAAACTATAATTAAGTAATATGATAAAAATTTAGTAACATAAATATTTTATATTTTGTAGGTGTTAATTTGAAAGAAGTGAAAAAAAATTAAGAGCAACCAAATCGTCTATAATCGAGATGAGACTCTCACTCTTAGATTTATAGTAAAACTTTGTTTCTTCTCAATCAATTGTATTAATAATTATTGATTTATAAAAAAAATTCATGTTACACTTTATCCTGATTATGTACTCTTCTTTTTATTGGTCATATTTGAATGTTAGGTCTCCTTATAATAAAAATTATAACATATTATCTAAAGATACATAAATTATATTGTGCATCATTAGATAAGCATATGAA
>NW_018245017.1:198775-246943 GCF_001263595.1 Phalaenopsis equestris | reverse complement strand
ATATATATATATATATATATATATATTTGTATGTTCATGATGAATTATGATGGAGTTTATCTATTTATGGTATTAGCGGGGAGCACTAAGATACTTGTGGATGTAAATGGAAAATGAGATTGATATTGAAGTACCTAAACATGTACAATTTTTTTATGGTGTTCTTGTGACGGTTGTACAGACATAAAAAGATATAGACATGTTATAGAAATAATAAAACACATGAAATATCATAAGTGATCATATTCATAAACTATCAAAATTTTATACAGATTAATTAAAAACTTAACTGATATGCATGTTTTGTTTTTTCTTATATTATTGTAGTTTAGGAGTGTGATTATTCACTGCTTTGTTTACCTCACTGTTGTTTAAAGTAGTTTTTTAGGTGTAATTAATCGATCAAAAGATGAGCATTAGAAGAAAAAATGTTTATAAAAGACTTGAACATGTAATGAGGTAAATTTAATTGTACGACATTAATTTAATTTCTTTAGTAGCACATTTGTTTGTTAAAAGTTAGTTACAGAAAACAAATATAATAAATTTAGTTTTCATTGTCTTACTGTCTGTATCTGTCTTGGTTAATTACAATCCCCGGGTCAGGTCGTGACAAAAGTAATGTCAAAGACAAGCTTTAGGATTAATTAAAATAATCTTGATGAAAGAGTCAATTAAGTAATTATAAGAAATTTTTAATAATAATAATAATAATAATAAAATTAATTAAAATTTTAAGATAATTCAATTTAGTAATTATATTCATCTATGCATAGAGTAAAATGAAAACTATAGAAGGGAGCGATGGGAAATGATGAAGTGCAGTCTACTAGAAATTTGAGCACAAATGTCCTAACCCAGATGATGGTGGCCATGACTCAGCTGATTCAAGAGTCTAAATCACAGTCTATTGGAAGGGATACAGTTCCTATGAATAAATATTTAAAGATATTCCAAGATCTGCATCCACCATTGTTTGGAACTTAAGAATAGATTCAAGCAGGGAATTAGTTGATGTCAATTGAGAAGATATTAGATAGAATGACCTATCCGAATAAACGAAGAGTGTTGTTAGCTACATTTATGCTAGACGAAAAAGCTAAAAGGTGGTGGAGCAAATTGAAGCAGGGAACTTGCTCATGCAAATTGAGAAGATATTAGATAGAAAGGACAATCCAGATGAAAGAAGAGTGTCATTAGCTACATTTATGCTAGATGAAAAAGGTGAAAGGTGATAGCGTGGGCAGCGTCAGGACAAATTAGGGTACATATTTAACATGATGGTAAGTTAAGAGAGTTAGTGGAGCTATCCGGGGAGTGTTTTGTGCCCCTATATGCTTAAAAACAAATTTAGGAAAATTTATTAGAGGGATCTAATGAAAAGTCCAAATAAAACTCAGGTGGATTTAACAGAGTTACGAATCTGACAACCGTAGTCTCTTATGTCAAATGCGGAAGACAGCATAAGGTAGAATGTTTGATGAACTCTAACACATCCACTGGTGTAGTTAGTTTGGTCATATATCAAGATATAGTCCATAATTTGGCCAAAAGAGCACTGAAGATCATAACTCAGATGAGCTCTATCACAGAAGATTGCAGGTGGGTAGAGAATGATAGAGTCTATTGCTTCAACTCCTATAGAAGTTCAACCAAGATAACCTATTCAACCTTGAGTTTATTCCCTTACTCATAGTGAGCCTGAAGAACCTGCTACTATTTATGTTGATAAAGTCTGATGGGTTCGATGTCTTCTTACATATAAGGTTGTTTTCCTAACATACTTCTTGCTCCAGTAACTATGTGTTATTTTACATATGTTGTTATCCTAATTTTATTAATGAGGAGACCCTAGTTGAGTCTTCTTGCATCATATCTTTACTTTACAATGATTACGTTTCATATTAATGAATGACTCCTAGTTTTCATCATGAATTTTGTAAGTAGTTCACGTTAACCTTACTTAATGAGAGATGACTTGTAATTTGTTATAAATTTCAAGGATGAAATTTTTACAAGTAGGGAAGATTGTGGGGCCTCATTTCATATCCTCGAGAGAGCCAAAGAGGTAGAGGAAGCGAACAAGTCAAAAAACAAAAGGTACTTCGTTTTATAAACCAACGCGAGACGAATGAGAGATGACCTACTTTGAGAGTTGAAAGGTGCGTACAAAGGCATGAGAATGACGGGTGCAAGCTAGGGCTTCCATGAGCATCAATCGAAGCTTAAGGCGGTGGCGGCAAATGACAATGACGTCGTCAAGCAGAGGAAGCATGACACTAGGGCTCGGCGAGGACGACAAAGCCAAAGGAGGCTTCGAGCGGCTCTGTAGAAGAAAGGAATGTGATGCAAGGAAGACAGGTGGTGTCATCACCGATTGAAAGAAGACGAGAGGAAGAAGCTCTTGGTTATAGTATAAAATAATATAAATATACCATTGATATAGTAAAGTACATTGAATAACATAGCATATCATAAGTGGTCAAATTCATAAACTATCAAATATTTATATTGATTTATTAAAAGCTTAACTGACATGCATATTGTTTTCTTTTTCTTTATATTACTATAATTTAGGAGAAAGAGTATTCACTAGCTTTGGCTAGCTCAACATTAATATAACCTAAATTTTTAAATGTAATTAATTGATTAAAAGATGAGCAATTGAAGAAAAAATATTCATATAAGACGCGGACAACCTGTAATGGGTAAATTTAATCATATTGCTTTAATTTAATTTTTTTAGTGGTTCTTTCATTTAGTAAATGTTGGTTAAAAAATAAAAATAGAAAACTTACTTTTTATCATCCAAAACGTCTGTACCCGCCTTGGTTAATTCTAAGCAACGGGCCAAGTCATCACAACTTTTATAATAAATGTAATACTAAATTAATATAGATAAGATGTGATATTGTCCTTATTATACAGTATAATAATTTAAAATCATTTACATGCACATCATTGAATAAAGATATAAACAAATGATTTTATAGTAATTTACAAAATTTATCAAGCATCTATATTATCATTTTAATTCTTTTATATTACTATAATTTTAGAGGTATGAGTATCCACTTTGTTGTAGAAAATTCACAATAACTTAATAATATTTTCAAGATAAAATGTAGAGCAAAGAATGGTGGATGTAGAAAACCCACAATAACTTGAATACTATTTTCAAGATAAAATGTAAGGCAAAAAATGAGTGGAATAAGATAATCGATCAATTAAAAATGTTAACTAAATAAGAATACAGTTTTTTACATTAATAATTGTCTTATTATTATTTAGTTTGAATTTTACACAACATTGGCTCTTTCGATTTATTAAATAATTACTCTCACATGTTCAGATTATTTGAATTAAACTTAAATGATTTTGGTTTAAGTTTGAGGAATAAGGCTTTGTTTGGCGCAACGTTTTCACTGTTGCGCGACATCGAAACGTTTTATTCGCTCGTTTGGGGCGGCGTTGAACAAGCGGCGTCCCGCGATTTCGATCGAAAGCCGAACGCCTATACGAGCCCGCTTTTCAGCTTTCGAATGCGTCATTTTACCTCATTGTCCTAATTCCCCCGCGAACCGATCTCTCATTCCTCCTCTTCGCCGACCACGCGACCGAGCGATCACGTTCCTCTTTCTCTAACTGTCTTCCGCTTCTCCCGATCGCACCTTTCATCCTCTTCGCCGATTCCTCTTCGCCGACCAAGCGATCGAGCTTCCCGATCTCGATCCTCTTTCTCCGACTGCCTTCCGCTTCTCCCGATCACTTCTTTCCTCCTCTCGTCGATTCCTCTTTGCCGACCACGCGACCGAGCTTCCCGATCGCGTTCCTCTTTCTCCGACTGCCTTCCGCTTCTCCCAATCGCTCCTTTCCTCATCTTCGCCGATTCCTCGGATCTCCATTGCAAGAAGTCGGAGGCACCGGATAAGGTGAGAAGTCACTGACATTGTTTCGTTTCTCTCTGATGACATTGTTTGGTGTATCTCCGAAATTTTTTGTTATAATGTTTGATTGATTCTTTAGAAGCATGAAAATTGTTGTAAAAATTTGTAAAAATTTGGTGATGAAAAACATGTGAGGAATTTTTTTTCTATGGAACATGTAAAACTCGTGAAAATGAAAATTTCAAAAAGTTGTAAAAATTTGGTGTCATCCTCTTGAAGCATGATACATGTCGCATGTCAACCTTGTTAGGCTCAACCTTGTTAGGCTCATATTAAAAAAAAACCTATATGATGCCAAAATAATCATAAAATTGAACAAACAAAACATGCAGTTGTCCCAAACTGACCTTTTGTCAATAGATTTTGGGTCATCTCTTTAATTATGCAAATTTAGGGTAGCTTGTCGTGGGTTGGATTTGGGTGGTGTATTTTCTCACATGTTGGTGTAGATTCAACAATTTTAAGAGAATGGACTGGCAGCTTTGAATCCTGTGTGCTGAGGCCTAATGGTAGCCTGGCTTGGGTTCCGTTACTTTTGCATCCAAAACTTGTTGATCATTTGATCATTTGATCATTCTTAGTTGACTCATTGAGTCTGAATCAGAATTGGCCAGAAGTCCTCTTGAAATTGTGCAATATCTCCTAAATAAGTTCAATGCTCAAACATTGCTGTTATGTTGATAAATCATTCACTTCTCTATCTTCCATGTTCCCTTAGTTCAAATGATCATGCACTATGGTTTCATCAATTGAAGGCATATACTATCATAATTGAATGCTCTTTTCTGTAAATTGATAATATTTTTATTTTCAAGGGCCATATAATCAACTTTCATGATATGAATGAACCATAATACATGCACAATTGTGTAAAAAAATTGTATGCGGTAGCTTAATGGAAGCTTAAAACATGAAAAATCCATTGTTGGACGTGCTAATTTTAAAATTCAGCATTACACTTGTTATTCTCATTTTTGCAACTTCCTTATCTCCTTATCGTTGTTTTAAAACAATCTAACTATCCGAATAAATAAACCATGTTATTAATCCTTTTTATTTTTGTGGAAACACAATATGAAGGTATTATATGTGACAGATAACATTGATTTATATAGTTTGAGGAGCTGGGTTTAAGTAGGCTTTCTATCTCACGCTAGACTTTCTATCTCACGCTAAAGAACCTAGTTTTGTTTGTTCAATTTTATGATTATTTTGGCATCATATAAGTTTTTTTTAATAGACCTTTTTGAGATTGTTTGTTTTTGTGGTTAAATCTGAAAGGTTCATATATCTGAAAGGTTCATATTGTTCTTGTTCCTCTCATTTAATGTGAATTTGTTTTTTAAGTATTGTTACATTTAAATGTTTTGTTGTAGTAAAACAAATGACTAATAAGTCCAAGGAGTTTGCCCCACCGGCTTTATGGGAAAAAGAAACGAAAATAATATTTTGCGATCTTTGCTTCAAAGAAATTGATATTGGAAACAGACCAATTACTTTCTTCAATAAAGAAGGGTGACAAAATATTATAAAAAATTTTAAAGAACTTACAAGCAGAGAGTACGATAGGATGCAGTTGAAGAATAAGTGAGATCAACTTAAAAAAGATTGAAAGATTTGGAAGGGATCGAAACGAGACTCAACGGGATTAGGTTGAGATCCAGTTAAACGAACAATTACTGCACCAAAGGAGTGATGGACTGAAAGACTTGCGGTGAGTGTTATTTTTATATTTTGTTAATTTTTACTCTCTATGTTTTCTAATTGAATTATTTTTATTTCATTGTAGATGGTTCCTACTGCAAAGAAATTTAAGATTACCGGAATTGAGCCCGAGATAGAAAAGCCGTGCAGCGTGCGGTGGGGGGGGGGGGGGTGGTTGCAACTGGAAACTATGCATATTTCCCAAGCGAGGCTGGGTTTGCTGGCAATGCTGTCAATCTTGGAAGCCCTGAAGGTTCTGGTGATTCCATTGAAGTCTCCAGTCCGGAGCAATACGAATATGAGACCACTTTCCCTTCAAAGAAGACGAGGGTTGAGAATAGAAGAAAATCTGGTGCTAGTTTTCCTAGAAAGAAATTGTCCCAATTGGTATCTACTTACAAAGCAGAATGTCAGGCTTCTCATTCAACAACTGTAGAGGAGACACTTGAAATTTTAAGCTAGTCACCAGAAATTTTTGAGGATGACGAATTGTATCTCTTTGCAACAAAATTAATAGAAGGCCCGGTTCGTAGAGCTATCTTTGTGAAGATGTCAGCTAATCGCAGATTCTCCTATGTTCGACATTTTTATGATCGCCTTAACATTTGAGATATTCAATCCTTTTGATGTCATGAACATTTATAATGCATTTTGTTTATTGTAGTACTTTAAGTCTGCGTTATTATTGTAGTAATTTACAATGCATTTTATTTATTGTAGTACTTTAAATCTGCTTTATTATTGTAGAACTTTATAATGCATTTTAATTATTTAGGGTATTTTCGTTTTGATGTCAATCCTTTAGTATTCACACACGTATATGTTAATGTTTTTTTTTTCATATTTATCAAGATGCTTTATTTAAATAATTCATTAATGTATAGGGATTAGATTGAAAGATACCAAACTATATGGATGCTAGTAGAAGACGACAAATATCTGTTAACATGGATGCACGCAGGAGAAGGCGGAGAGGAATGTTAATTACTGCCATGTGCTTGATCTATGAGTACTACACTACGTACATTGATCGGTCGCCCTGCATGACATCTCCATATATCGGTGATAAATGGATTGGGGAATTGCTAGTAGGCCATCTAACAAGATTTAGTAATATAATCCGAATGAGCCAGGAAGTATTCCTTGATCTTCTTGAGGAACTTGTAGGTGCTCATGGACTTCATGGTTCAAACAGAACGACTTCACGTGAGGTGCTCGTAATAACACTGTACATTCTATCTCAAAATGAATCCATGCGAGGGGTGATGGAGCGTTTTCAGCACTCCTCCGAGACAATTAACAGATATTTCTCAATCGGATTGAACGCACTTGTAAGTCTGTCTGCACTTGTCGTCAAACCATCAGACCCTAATTTCGAGCGGACAGCCGCAGAGATATCACATGATGTGCGTTATATGTTCTTTTTCAAGGTAATGTCCTGAGAGCAATTAATTTTTTTTTTTTGACAATGCAACGGTTTTTTATTACATATCATTCACCTAATTAGAACTGCATCGACGCAATTGACGGAACACATGTTGATGCAAGAATCCCGAATAATGAGAAAGTTGCATTTATTGGGCGTTGTGGTAGCCCTACCCAAAATGTTATGGTTGTTTGCGACTTTAACATGTGTTTTACTTTTGCAATGACTGGTTGGGAGGGGAGCGCACACGATAGTCAGATTTTTAGATCTGCAACGCAGAGTGCGACTAACAACTTTCCACATCCACCGAGAGGTATGTTCGAACATAAGCGCATAAAATAGTTTGCTTTAATCTCTAGATTAATTCTAGTATTTATCAGGCAAGTATTACTTGGTCGATGTTGGATACCCATTGCAACGGGGGTATCTAAAACCATATCCTGATACACGGTATCACATACCAGACTTTGAACGTGCAAGTAACGTTACACGAAACAAGAAAGAAATGTTCAATAAACGTAATTCATCATTGCGTGGTGTCATCGAAAGAAGTTTTGGTATGTGGAAGAAAAAATGGGTGATACTCCGCGATATGCCTCCTTACATGTTTTCCAAGGAGGTACAAATTGTAGTTACTACGATGGCTCTTCACAACTACATTCGAAGATATCATTCTCGTAGCGATAGTGACTTTCATTTGGCGGAAGAGGATCAAGAACATGTACATGCCGAAGCCTATGAATATCGTCTTGGGCAGTCATTGGCACAGAATGACAATGACGCATCTACAACATATTTAGCTGACGGGGAAGGTGCAAGCGAGATGACAACTTTGAGCGAACGCATTACTGATGCGATAGTAGCCGGATGATTGAAGATTTACAATGTTTTTATAGCCTGTTTTACATTTTGTTAATCATTGAATGAAGAATGTGTTATGCGTAGATACATTCATATACATGATTTTATTATATGGCAAATGTGAATTTTATAAAATATTAACAATTCTTGGATTGTGTTTATGGTTATTTTTTAAGCACAAAGTTATTTTTCTATAATGCAATTGTGTTTATGACATTATCTTTAAGCAAATAGTTATTTTTCTTTAATGCAATTGTGTTGGAAGTTTTCAACTATATATTGCAGTGACCTATTTTGTGCTAGAATGTAGACAATTATAGAAACTAATTCCCTTCTAGTGGTTTGATCCATGGAAGCCATGTCAAAATTCCCAGCCATGTAATTGATCTATACCGTTAAATGATTGAGTGCTATTGAATTTATAGCCTGCTTGGATTTTACAATTCTGAACTTATCCATGTAGTTTGACACTTTGACGGAAATCTAAACTCATGTTTAACAAAAATTCTATTTTTTGAAGACTTTGTAGTCACCTCAAGTCATTAGTGAAGGTGGCAATGTTTCTTGCTAAATCATCATTGTGGTTGATATTATTCAAAGAAACACCAGAAGTTTTTATTGTAGATCTATAGAAGAGTCTCATAAACATAATAAGAAGGAATTTCACATAAAGACTGAGGAGTTAGAACCTTATTGATATGCATGAGCCATAAAATCTTAGAGAATGGGCAGGAATTTTAAAAGACCAAACAAATCCTATTTAATGCATCTTCATTCCATCATTATTATGAAAATTTCAACAAATCCTTCACAAATCGTGACCGTTTATCATCCACTAAGATGCTTATCTTTAATAAATATTATATATTTTTAAATTAACATTTTATAATATTATTTGCAAATATGTTCTTTCTTTTATATAAATCATTAGTTTCCTCTCCAGATTTCATAATTCGTATTGTGAAGGACCATCTTTCTATTCCAAGGGCTGTACCTTCTACAATCAACCGTGAAATCCTTCATAGGAGTCTATCTTCTATGTCCAATAAATCACATAAGGTTTCGTAAGAAAAACCATTTTAACTCTTCAAATAAGTTAAAATACCTATTTACACAAGTAAATATTTAGTTGCAAACACTCTTTACTAATAATTAAAATGTAATACTTCCATTATTTTCTACTAATCATATTTTACATTAATTATAGAGTTTTATAATGCAACCTCCCCTAGGTCATGTCGTCCTCCTCCATTTATTCTTCATGCTCGTTCAAACACTCTAAAAGATCTCTTTCTTCTCCTTCAACCCATTATCCAACATCCTCGATCCCATCTTGAAAACTCCTAAAAGCCTCAACATGCTATGCCTCGCCCACAACAAATTGATATCATCGATCATCTTCAAGCAAAATGCCAGAACATTAGCATCCATCAACACATTAGAACATAGATACTTGGACTATCTGGTTATATAATCATACAAATTCCTAGCTCCATGGATTTCACCTGTAGCTTGCTCATGTGGTCGGACTGCTTAAGTTCTGTTGATCATAATTTTTTCTGAATTTGCATTATCCTATAGTTATGCTTGTTGATGATGCAGTCCTTAATCTTATTGATTGTTCGAGTGATTATTCAAATTATCATTGATAGTGATGGCATTCTTCTTTGTAAAATCAAAATTCTCTTGGCATTTCTTCATTACCATCAACTAGCCTTAAAGAGCTTGCACCTTTTTGTTTATATTATTTGCAATCATAAAGGTCATTAATGCCAAGGTAGAAGAAGCTCATGGCATCGCTTCCAATTTCGATAAGATGACCAGCTTGAACCTATTTTAAAATGTCAAGGAGATCTCTTACATTGGCTGTCATCTTCTACAACCCCGCCATTTTCTTCAGAGCTCGGATTCACTCATTAATGCCAAGGTAGAAGAAGTTCATGGCATCGCTTCCGATTTCAGAGCTCGACAACTTTGAGGGAACGTATTACTGATGCAATAGTAGCCGGATGATTGAAGATTTACAATGTTTTTATAGCCTGTTTTACATTTTTTTAATCATTGAATGGAGTGGTATATATGTACATGCTCCTATTTTTTGGGTGGTATAAATAGGGGAGCTGCTGTTATAAATGGGGAGCTGGTGGTATATGAGGTGCTGTTATAAATAGGAACTGAGTGGTATATATGTAATTGAGTAAATTGAGTAAACATAAGTTTGTATTGGTTTTTAGGGGCATTTACATGCATGAGCTTGAGCTTTCTTTCATTCCTAATTGTTCGTGAACCAGAGTAGCTTCCTTGAATTATTGAAAATTTTTTGTTGCATTCAGGAGAAGATGAGCTCACGAATTTTTGGGAAATCGCGACGAACACTCTGTTACTGTGGCATCCAACTCTCACTGCCGACGTCACGTCAAACACACAACTACGGGAGGAAGTTCTATACCTGCCCACGGAGCATTGACGAACAGTGCAAGTTCTTCCGTTGGGCAGACAGTTAGATTGATAAACATAAGTTTGTATTGGTTTTTAGGGGCATTTACTTGCATGAGCTTGGGCTTTCTTTCATTCCTAATTGTTCGTGAACCAGAGTAGCTTCCTTGAATTATTGAAAATTTTTTGTTGCATTCAGGAGAAGATGAGCTCACGGATTTTCGGGACATCCCAACGAGCACTTTGTCACTGTGGCCTCCAACCCTTACTGTTGACACACAGCTACAGGAGGAAGTTCTATACCTGCCCACGGAGCATTGGCGAACAGTGCAAGTTCTTCCGTTTGGCAGACGGTTCGATTGATTCCCCAGATATCGTTGATCGAGAATGGAGAACATCACTTGAGGAAAGTCTGTCACGGGAGCTACACCGTGTAAATGTTAAAAGTAATATAATTATCTTAGTAATTATCATTGTAATAGTTTTAGAGTTTTTTTTTTCTCCTTATGCTATCAGTTACTTGAAATGTGTTTATGTAATTCTGAACAATTATCATTGAAGTTTGTACTAAACAGTGATCATGTACTTCCCTGAAATCTTCCATAATATATGTATTGAAAATGAAAGCTTCCATTTTGGAGCTCATCTAGATAGATGCATGTGGTGTTTGCGTAATCTAAACAGAGCTCATTTAATAAACTTATTACTGGAGATCTTTTGGATGTTCCTTATATTAGACGCTAGGTTTTTTGTGAATTTACATGTATTGGCCTATTTTTGTTCTACCTTTCTCTATTCCGGTGCCAATGGATTTCTGCTGATTTACGATTATGGACCTTAGTTCTTTGATGTTTTTCATGGTTGCACCACATTTATGTTTTATGGTTTTGGCCTACTGTTTTCATCAATTAGTCCTATCTCACGCAGGGATTATTTCATATTACTTTTCATGTTTTATTCGCTTCTGTTCGGAATACTACTGGATTTTTTTTTTCTTTCTCTCAAGTTGCACTAGATTACAACTAAAATGTGGATTGGGCAAGTAAGAGATGTGCCCATTTATAGGTTGATGACTTGTGGAAGTATTGAAGACTTAGATTTTATGCTTCTGAATTGTTCTGATGTTTCCATGGACATGGCTTTTCATGGAGAAACTGCGATCTCAATTCAGACAAGCCATATGTGTTGTGCAGTGCGATACACATTTGATGTCACTCTGCCATATGTGTTATAGACTAAAATATAATTTTAGAATATTTCTTTAATTTGTATTTATTACAACACTATTTAATACATAAAATTACTCTATATAATAATTGATTCCATAGATATATACATAAAATTGTGTTCCATATGTGTTAGATATGTAAATACATAAAATTGTGTTTCATAAGCATTCTTGTTCTTATACAGAAGTTGTTAACACTTTGAGGGCCTACTGAAGTTGCAAAAATATGATTGTTATACTCTTCTTTTAAACACTTTTACCAAAAAGGGGCAGTATGGTCTTTTTTCCATAAACAACTGCCCGACAGCTGGTTTCACACAGTTGCACCAAACAGACAACCAACTTCCTCGTAGCTGCTTCCTCCCAGCAGCTTCCTGGGGCATGGGGCTGCGCAGCTTCAGCTGAAAAGCTGAGAAGCTGCAGCTACGCCAAACAGAGCCTAAGTTCCAGTTTGCTCATAGTTCAACATTCTTCAGAATTATTGGCTTTAATGTTTAATTGGGTTTAGTTTATCTAGTTTTAAGTTAGGATTAATTGTGTGTGTGTGTGTGTGTGTGTGTGTGTGTGTGGATGCATGCTTAACTTATTGTTTCAGGCTTAGATTTAATATTAAAGTGGGTTTATAATTAAGGCTAATTAAAATTTATATTAGTTTAATTAAGCTTAACTTGTAATAAAATTAAATTAGTTTTCATGCAATTATGATAGAATGTATGGTTGGGTTATGGTATGCATGTAAATCTTCTATCTTTATTTCTTGGAAACAATATCGAGTGTTACAATGAAAAAGAGGTATGCATGCAAATCAATTATTTCATAAACAAATCACCCATGCATGAGAAAGTTCATTTCACTTATTAAAAGTTAAAACAGCAATACCTTTCAATTAGTATGCAAGGGTTTATGTATTTACCTATATATATATTCTAAAAACTACCTAAGTAAACCTGAATCAACAGGTCTACTCAATTAGCAATTCATTGGATTAAATGGAATTACAAGTTCTAAGGTAAGGGATATTTAAGCTATCCCCAACCAACAAAAGAGAGGGGTGAGAAGGGAGATCTAGACACATCTGTTACATGGTTACATCTACTAAATTTAGCAAGCCAGTTTGCAAGCCTATTGCCCTCCCTATGTATGAAAGAAAATCTTGTAGAAGGTTGTCCAACCAAACTCTTAATTCTATATATCCAATGAACAATGTGCCAGGGAGGAGAAATCTGATATAACATGATCTGCACCAATAGCTCTGAATCAGATTCAACATGGATGTAGCTCCGTCTACATTTCTGGGAGATCCAAAGAGCCCAAAAAATAGTCATAGCATACCACAGAAGAGAAGAAGTGAAGAAAGCAACTTCCCAAGTGATCTCTGAAAACACCCCCAATTCCAATCTCATCATGATTGAAACTTCCATCAGTATTAACCTTAACACATGGGTGCAAAGGTTTAACCCAAAGCACAGTAGAAAGATGGATTCTAGCATTAGGGACAGACACATTCCCCAACTGAGAACAAATATTAGGGATCCCCTTGTGATGGATTAGTTTCAAAAAGAAACTCATGCAATTACTCTAACTTTGAGTCATTATGGACTTGGGAGAGAAAAGATAATTGACATGAAAAGTAATGACTTCCATATTCTCTTACAGAACTTGATGTCTATAGAATTTAGGGCCTTACCTGTTATTGGGTTAAGATAAATGCCGAGGAATTCAATAAATCCAAAACAAAATACTTGAAAAGAAGCACACAAACAAGTAATTCCAAAAAATATGCAAAAAACACAACTTTCATGTGGAAACATAGACAACGAAAAAATTACGGAGACACCACACCGAGAATTTCACTAAGAAATAAGTTGTACATATTACACCAAACTGAAGCCTCTTTACTCTCTTGAAACTCACGAATGCTCCTCTCCTTTTTACTTCGCACAACAGAACGCAAAAATCCAACATTAACTTGCGACATTGTTTCAGACTATTCGCAAGCATCACCCACAACAAAGAAACATGAAACATAAAATCTCTAAATGTAGATATCTATTATAGTCAACTAAGCACCGAGTTTTCAAGCGCTCTGTTCTAGAATGCTGGAAACAAGTCTTCATGGTGTTTAAGCGCCCCTACTAGTGACTGGTTTCCACCTTGGAACCTTTGGTTGGGCATCTGGGCGCCCCACTGGCATTGGGCTACTCGCTTCTACGCATAGGGTCCCAGGCGTTGGGTAACCTATTGCACTGCTACAGGGCGTTTCATCTTGCTAATCAGGCTTCACACATAATAATCTCCTACTTAGAGACTAATTTGCAACCACCCCCCTCCAAATTTACACCATCTTTATAGCTGTATACAGTAGTGTGGCTCACCCCTGATCTCAATCTTCTTGAACTCCAATTGAAGCCAAAACATAGCTTCAGTTTCTCAATTGTAACCACCTTACTCAACATACTGCAGGATTCATAGCTGTATGTATCTTCTTCAAATATAACTGATCATCTTCTAGAAGAGAACGAATCAAGTGATACATCAGTTGAATGTGACTTGTCCCAACATAAAAAAAATGACATCTTTAGCTACATGAATAGCACTCATATCACTTTGACACTTTCCAATCCCTTGCTCATTGTCAATTCTATCATAAAGCTTTGCAGTCAAATCAATTTTTTTGCTAGCCTCACTAGCAGCAATATACTCAGCTTCTGTAGTTGAAAGTGCAATTGTCTTCTATAGACTGGAGACCCAATTACTACTGTGTTCCCCAAAGTGAAGCATATTACTGTAGATTAATTCCTGCACCTCTGAAACAAAGTGCCTTGTTGATTGTTCCTCTCAAGTATCTAAGAATCCAATTCACCGTCATCCACTGATGTTTCCCTAGATTACCCATGTACCTACTGACCACTCATACTACATGAGCAATGTCTGATCTTATGTATATTATCACATGCATCAGACTTCTAACTATTAAAGCATGCATAGTTCTATTCATCTATTCTTGCTATGCTTCAAATTTGGGCAATAGTTCCTGAGATAGCTTGAAGTGACTACCTAAATGAATGCAAATTGATTTTGCGTCACTCATGCTTGAACCTGTGTGGGACATTTTCAACACATTCTGCCTGAGACAACTTCACTGTATCTGCACTCGTCTCCTTTCTGATTCTCAGATTCAAGACCCTGGTTGAACTAAATCTTTTATCTAAAACTCTATTGATAATTACTCCTTTAAGTCTGATTTTTTTCACGTGTTCCAGCAATCAGCATGTCATAAACATAATAGAAACACTATATAATAATTACCAAAAATTTTTTTATGAAACATCAGTGATTTGTTTGGCACCTCATATGTCCATTGTCTAACATAACTTGTCAGACATTTTGTATCACTGTTTTGGGGTCTCCTTCAAATCATAAAAGCTTTTATTCAATCTGCAGACCATGCCTTCTATTCCTAGAAATTTATATCCCTGTGGTTGCACCATATATATCTCTTATTCTAAGTCACCATCTAAAAAAGTTGTCTTCATATCCATCTACTACATATGTAGATTTTTCTCATTTACTAAGCTCAACATAACTCTAATAGTTGTCATCTTCAATACTAAAAAAAATACCTCTCAGCAGTGCACTCCTTTTGCTGAAACTCTTTCAGAACAAATCTTGCCTTATAGTGGTTGCTTTCATCTGACACTGCTTTCAGCATGTAGATTCGCTTGCTATTCACATTTCTAACACCTGAATCTTTCATGATACATATAAAAAAGGGTGTTATCACATTATAAGGAAAGCTACACTCCATATTTCTTATCCTAAGCATTCTCTACAACATTTCTTGATAGCTCTTTGTTTTGATTGTAAAATGAGCTGATTTGATTTCTTTTGGTTATGGATATTCCAAGCATATGTCCCACAACCATTTTTATTTGCAGAACCTTGCTAGTGTTGATCATTGTTGATATGATTATAATTTATCTCGAAAATAAATAGATAAGTGGCTTTGCTTTAAGCCTTGCATATTTTGTTTGTTGTGGGAAAAGATAAATAGGGTAATGATTATTTTAGGCTTGTATGATTGCTTGGGGAAATAAAACAGTGGAAAAGAAATGTGACATCAGAAATTTGAAGATTTTATGTGTGAGAATTTTAGAGCTCCTTCGAGTTTGCCTTTTTCGAAAATATGAGTTTAGACTTTGAAACTTTGACAAGTTGGCATTATGTAGAATCTGAAGTTGTGAAAGTTGTTTTATACGAGTCGTGAGTTTATTTGGCTTTCTTTGAGTTGGTTACTTATGTTTGTGCAAGAGTTTCAAATTCATTCTTTTGGGACTGGTTTGATCATCGTTTTGAAAGAATTTAAATGTCTTTAGGTCGATTTACTTGCGGTTTGGTCACTTTATTTTGTTGGTTTCTTTTTAGAAGTGGGTCGGCCTTCTTCTCCGTTGATTTATTTTTGTTAAACATGGTTAAGTCAAAAATAGAAATTTCTGATTTAATTATTTGGAAAACACTTCAAAAAATATTTGAGGATTAGTTAGAAAACACTTCATTGAAAGGAAAACATCCTAAATCACTGCAAGCTCAAGTTAAAGTGTAGGCTTCCTAGGCTTTAGAAGCACACCATAGATGAGAGTTTTTCTACCTAATTTTCAAATGAATGATGAAACTAGGCATTTGACCTCAATTCATAAGTTATTTAAAATGATAAACATAAGGATATACCAAGATGTGATTCATAACTTCTTTTTAATTAAATCAAGTAGTGAAATTCCCGTCATGACTCAACCTACAGTGAAACTCAATGCTCCGGCAATTGAGCTTGAGCCTTACACTCAGATCCTCCTGACAATTGGGGACACTCCTAATATCACACATAAATCCATACTCCTGGTTCTTTATACGTGATATTGTGTTTCGTTTTACTCATTTTTTTATTGTTGTTATGATTTTATTATACCAGACTTTCTAGCAATTTGTTTAAATTTCCTGCAATTTGCCATTTTTTTATTGCATTATTTACTTTAAGGCACTTGCTAAACTCCTTGGATAAAAAACAGTAAGACATATGTTAGGAGGTACAAAGGGCCCTTAAGACCCAACAATAATTATACTTGCAAATACACTTGCAAATACAACTTGCAAATACAACACATAAACTAAACTTGGAGTCGCTACAGTTTGGAGCTTGGAGCAAGTCTTCGTTGGCAACGACCGAGAAACAGCAGGTGGAGGATGTATAGAAGAATAACTTCAACAGATCTACAACAGCAAACAATTTCTTTAAAATTTCGAGGTACTCTGTCTAGCGCGACATAAATCCTCACTGTATCTTTTAAGTTTTCGCACAGCTAGTTGTACAATTTAAGCCCTAACTCGCTTTAGGTTCCAAGGTCGTTGTCTGATACGACGTCATATCTTCCAAGCTATTTGTATGACCGTGTCACGAAAATATAATTCCTAAATGATAAAACTGACAGGATGAAACATCAAATAACATCTTCTCGAAAATGAAGCCAAATAATTAGATAGTTTGGGAAGTCACCGAGGTTCGCCTCAGGATCCGTGACATCCTCTACTTTTCTTTCCTTTGACTCCAAAAATAAGTGTTCCCATTTGGTCCCTTTCCCACTTGAATTTTCTATATCCAACCTTGAAAACCCTAAACTTTGAATTCATGAAGATAGATACCTCTGATCACCATCGAGAGCTCTTAAGTGGCTTCAGTCATTTCAGAGGTAATTAAGGAGAGCTAATTAACTATAGGGGATTGCCTCTATAGGCAGCTTTAAGAACCCAGGTAATATAAACTCTATCTAATTTTTAATATTAGTTAGAGGAACTTGTCGGTCAACATAAAGAATTTGTCGGTCAACATAAAGATTCGCAGATTAAAACGGATGTCATAAATTCTTTAGTTTATTCAATCGAGCATCACTAGTAAGTAGTGTACCTATCCTTCGAGGTAGATATATTGTTTGCGTTGTTATGCTAGATCATTGAAACTATTGCAGATAAGAGATCAGTTTGGTCTTATATTTTCAAATATTAAAATATTACCTTTTTTTTCAATATATATATATATATATATATATATATATTGAAAAATAAAATCGGGCGTAGGGAATTCATTCTGGCGGCCGACTATTTCTAAATTTTTTAAACGACCGACAGTAATTAATTAATTAATTGAAATAAGTACATTTTTCAAGTAATTATGTGCAACGCTTTTAAAAGTAGGATTTATTAAGACAACTTGAACAAGAAATTCCACTATATTGTGTAAAATTGAGAATGTTTTCTTCTGGCTTTTTAAACTTGATAGAGCATCTACATATACGTCTCTCTTATGAGGCCTATAGTGGGGGGCTAATACAATATCGATTGATATATTCATTTTGAGAGGTATGTGTTCCAAATTTTTATTTATATAATTTTTAAGGGATCATTACCACATCGTACTAAACAATTCTTGTTATTGTAAATTTTTTAATATAATAAAAAAAACCGTGAAATAAAACATTACCTGAAGGCTCAATATGCGAGGCATTACTGCAAGATGGCTTTCTGTTCATATTACTTTGAGTGACAATGAGCCACAGAGAAAATTGTATTTGAAGAGCTTTCGCAGCCTGTGATTTCTATATTTTAGAAATCAGGTGAAACATGAGGAAATGAAATTGATGTTCCTCAACGACAATGAGCTTTGAGCAATGGCTGTATATATTCTCTTGAAATGCAATAAAGTTCAACAGCTATTATTGTGAGTACTAAAAATGTTATATTTACCTAATTAGTTAAATTTCATTTATGCGATCATGTTATTTGTGAGCTCTTTAAACAATGAGGATGAAAGTATTATCAATAAGAATATTGAGGATTAAATTATACACAAGTTCAACCAATTTAACGATTCAGTAGTACGTAAATTCATTGCTCAAATTATACATCTCTATTAATTTTTTTTAAAAGATTCATAATCAAAGAAATAGAGTTACGGATCAGAGCTTAATAAACCTTGCATGGGGGCATAATTGTAGTGTTATTATGTAACCAATATCTGAAGTGAATGGGTAAAGATTTCACACTAGTTCCTAGTCCGAAAGAAAGAATGAATATAATTCTAACGTGTTAAAAAGAATACAAATTTCGATATTGAGATAGATTATTACAAGATTCTTCAAAAAAAAAAAATATTGCATTTGCAATATTCGGGCACTATGAACGCAATGTATTTATGCATTCCTTTTAACTATATTGAGGAAGGGTATACCTTAGTGGATGTTACTAGTGCATATGAGGAAGTTAGTCATACTATGGATGAGTTCAATGATGATACAGATGAGAAAATTTTAAGCTCAACATCTATTCATTCCATGGACAAGAATAAAATGGGTACTTGTAGGTTTTATGTTTTACGTTGTTTGTTCTGGTATTTCCTACATTTCTATTATTTCCTGTCTTTTCTTCATGAATTTTTTATTTCTTTTGTTAATTTCTTGCTTCAATTATTTCATTTTCTCACTTTTGTTATTTTTTGCTTATGATTATTCAGATCAATTATTTTTTTCTTATTATAGATAGCTTCAAAAGGCAACGATGACCAGAGACTTCGTTGGCCAGTTTTCACGGCCAACTTTTTCTGAAGAAAGAAGCAAGTTGCTTCACGGCCAAACGTGCAGACGATAGTCATTGTGACAATCACTTCGACAACCACAATGGTGCTCGTCAGGCCCGTTGCTCCACCTCAACTTATGTTGACCTGCCACACCGTGCAGCTCTCACCACACTCCCACATTCATCCTCTTCTGAAGCAGGTCCCTCCACTTTTGGTGAACCCTATTGTGTTGAAAATTATAGAAAGTATGTACATAGAGTCAGATGAATATTCATCATCCATAATTTAAATTATAATAATTGAAATTATTTTTTATTATAGTATATAGCTAATATTATAGTTCTTAAGTTTTATCCATTTAGTTTTATCTTGATATATAGTTAATATTAATTTTTCGCAAGTTATATCCATCTCGTCCACAAGATCACAGAAATCATTAATATACGTATGATCCTCAGTATGTTTTGGGGATGAAGATCTTCATCGAGGTTTAGGATATATGATTTAGGGAGTTCTAGATAAAATTAAATAATTTTGAATCACATTTATAATCTTGTTATTTTTTTGTAATAAAAAACATTGTTTAGTATTTATTTGTAGAACTTCTAGTGGCATGTTGAACATAATCACTGGATTCGAAGGAACTTCGAGACCCAAGGCTAGAACCACTTGTGAGATATGTTCACTATGATCAACAGAGAAGTGAGAGTAGCCTATCTGGATAGGTGAGGACGTATGGGCCGAGCCAGAACGTGATTCTCTCCTGACTATGTCAGGAAAAAGGAGCTTACACAACAGAGGAAAGGTGGTAAACTTTATGCCCCGATACGATTTAAGCCCTGCATTAAAATAATTTCTATAATTTTTTTTTCAAGCTGTTTATATGGTAATAGAAGTTGAAGCGTGGACGAGAGTCCACAGCTGAGTTGCATGCTTGCACACGTCAGCACTAGGCAGATCAACAATGGGTCGACAACATATATAATCATCTCTGCATGAGTAATTTCTGCTTTACATGTGAAATGTATTTATAATTTTATTTCGATGCTAACTACCATTTATAATCTTCTGTAGAATTGGTACACGCAGAAAGAGTCCCAGTATCAATGACCTGCAGAAGTTGGTAGCTCTAATAGTAAGTCTGACCACCTTGACTTCAAGATTTGGAGGGAAGCTAATCGGGCGAGAAAGAAGGGGAGGATCTACGATCTCGACCCATAAAGATTTGTCTATGAGATGCAACACTTCAGCTCCGACCAAAGGTTATCATTGGTTGAATACAGAGTCTCCAGGCGTGTAGTCGCACTGACCGATAAGTTGCAAACTACCATCACTACTGAGTTAAATGAGATTAAGTCTATGATGAAGGCCATGGAGCACGCCAAAAATGCTAGGGTTGAGAGACTCAAAACTAATATTGCCCAACATCAGCGACAGGCACTTTCACGTGACAAGAAACCTTTGGTTTAGGAGAAGCGACATGATTAGCTTTCTTTTTCTGTGTGTGTAGGATTTCATTTATATTTTAGTTCATTTATTCTAGGGATATTATTATACCAGATTCATTGATATTTGTTCACATATTTGTTATGATTTCGTTCGATTATATTCTCTAATTGTTTTTTACACTATTATGAGATATTATGAATATGAATGTCAGTTACTTTGTTTAACTTTGCAAGTGTGTAAAATTTTATTGACTATTTTCTTTACTTGCTATAGTTTTCACCTGATTAGCGAGTAAAATTTCAACCGCTAATTTATTAACAGCTAAACATTTCAACCGCTAAATAAATGATAATCAATCATTAATCAACCGCAAAATACTCTAGCGGTTGGAAAGTTAGCAACTAATTTGCATGTAATGTTTAACTGAAAAATTCAACCGTCATTTCCTTTCCGATAAAATTATTTCCATCCTACAAAGTTCAACAAATAAATCAGTTTACCAGCTGAAAAATAGGTGATTATTGACTAATTTTTCCGCTGGTAATCACTTAGTTTCTTTTAGTGATTAAATACATGAGTCACTTTAAACCATCAACGCCTTTAATGGATCAAAATGTGTAGTCAATGTTTGGCTTACCGTCTTATATATTAAAAATATACTCTCTGATGTCAGTCTCTAGACGTGTAGTCGCCCTGACCGAGAAGTTGCAAACCACCATCGCTGCTGAGTTATATGAGATGGAATCTAGGATGAAGGTTATGGAGAAAGCCAGAAATGATAGGGTTGAGAGACTCAAGGCTACTATTGCCCAGCTGCATTGCCAGGCACTTTCACGTGGCAAGCAACCTTTGGTTTAAGTGAAGCAGCACAATTAGCTTTCTTTTCTTGTTTGTGTAGGATTTCATTTGTATTTTAGTTCATTTATTCTACGGATAGTATTATACTAGATATATTGATATTTGTTATACATTTGTTATGATTTCGTTCAATCTTATTCTCTTATTGTTCATTTACACAATTATGAGATATTATGAATATGAATGCCAGTTATTTCAGTTTACAATTGCAGGTGTGTAAAATTTTATTGGTTAGGTACCCTAACTATCTTTTTTACTTGCTATAGTTTTCACTTGATTAGCGAGTGAATTTTCAACCACTATTTTATTAGCAATTAAACATTTTAGTCGCTAAAAAATGATAATCAACTGTTAATCAACCATAAAATACTTTCTAGCGTTTGAAAAGTCAGTTGTTAATCAGCCTGTAATGTTTAGCAGCTGAAAAACTCAACAGCCACTTCCTTTTCGATAGAACTATTCCCATCCGACAAATTTCAGTCAATAAAGTGGTTTACCGGCTGAAAAATATCTGATTACTGACTAATTTGTCTGCTGGTAATAACTTAATTTCTTGTAGTGATTACATGCATGACTCACTTAAAGCCATCAATGCCTTTTTAATGGATCATAAATGTGTAGTCAAATGTTTAGCTCACTGTCTTATAGATTAAAAATATACTCTATGACATCAGAGTCTCCAGACGTGTAGTCGTACTGACCGAGAAGTTGCAAACCATCATCACCGCTCAGTTATATGAGATGGAATCTAGGATGAAGGCGATGGAGCAAGCTAGAAATGCTAGGGTTGAGAGACTCAAGGCTACTATTGCCCAGCTGCAGTGTCAGTCACTTTCTTGTAGCAAGCAACCTTTGGTTTAGAAGAAGCAGCACGATTAGCTTTCTTTTCCTGTGTGTGTATGATTTCATTCATATTTTAGTTCATTTATTCTATGGATACTAGTATACTAGATTTTTTGATAATTGTTCATATATTTATTATGATTTCGTTCCATCTTATTCTCTATTTGTTCTTTTATACTATAATGAGATATTATGAATATGAATGCAAGTTATTTTAGTTTACAATTGCAGGTGTGTAAACTTTTATTGGTTAGGTACACTAACTATTTTCTTTACTAGCTACAGTTTTCACCTGATTAGAGAGTGAATTATCAGCCGCTATTTTATTAACGGCTAAGCATTTCAGCCGTTAAATAAATGATAATTAACCGTTAATCAACAACAAAGTACTCTAGCGGTTAAAAAGTAAACTGCTAATCTGTCAATAATGTTTAACAGCTGAAAAATTCAACCACCATTTCCTTTCCGATAAAACTATTCCCATCCAACAAAGTTCAACCGATAAAGTGGTTTACCGGCTGAAAAATATGTGATTACTGACTAATTTGTTCGCTGGTAATCACTTAATTTCTTGTAGTGATTAAATACATGACCCACTTAAAGCCATCAACGCCTTTAATGGATCATAAATTTGTAGTCAATGTTTGGCTTACTGCTTTATATATTAAAAATATACTCTCTGGCGTCAATAAAAATCTCTGGCTACCTCATACATGTACATAACTGAACGAGTCTACATACTAGAGATATTTTTTTAACACACTTAGGACAAAACAAATAAATCAGAAACTAGGCTACCTTTTGTGTTAGGACAAAACAATTAAATCAGAAACCAAGCCACCTTTTGTGGCAAGGCTAATAGACCCTTTCAAATAAATAGTGTCAACCCTTATTTGCAATTAGATATAGATCACATATCATGATTCTATGTGAATATGTAGGTCTTGATGGCTTTTCGTTCTAGACATGATTGTAAAATCATGTCATGGGATTCCTCATTTGATGAAATCTCATTATGCCATTTGCAATAAAATTAGGATGATGATTATGATCATGATGATGAGCTAAGATCAACTAAAAAATATCTCCCTAAAAGACATCCGTAACAAGTCTACAGGATCTCCTAACACAATGCCACTAATGGCTGCTAACAAAAATCCATAAGAACATATCAAGTCAATTATAACTTTTAACTGAAGAAACTAGGGTCATTGATTATTGCTATTATAAGCTATTTTCTTAGCTTTTACTGAATTTATTTAAAAACTCTCTCTCATGACCCAAATTAAGAACTGACCATAAAGTCTTGTGCCAATCAATAATTTGAAATCAAACTTGAAATTCTAGCAAAATAAAAATAAAACTTCTGGGTAATGTCTAATCTACAATCTAGTATGCTACTTCAAGTTTTTAGAGTGCAAAATCACTTCATTTTTTTCATTTTAGTGATTAAGGAAATTGAGTAAAGACAACTGAGGATTGATTATATTCAATAGCTCTTGAGTAACGTAGTGTGTCAACTCCACATAGCTCTCTTGGTGCCCGTCTCCCATAAAAAAAATTTAGGGGTCAATAGAGATCACTTTTCTCTTTTTTTTTAATATGTTTGTTTAGTGTGTTTTTATTCGTTTTTATGTTTTTTGTTTCTAAAAAGAAATTATTTTTTTTTAAAACACTCAAAATAACTTTTAGGTGTTAAATAACTTTTAGGTGCGAGTTTTTAAAAACAATCACAGTTTAATCAAATAGACAAACATATTTTGTTTCAAATCAAAACATAAACAAAACAAAATGTAAATAAAAAAAAAAGTGATCGCAAATGGCCCCTTAAGGTCTTAACAAACAACATTTAAAAAAGTTCTTGATCTTGACATCCCAATAACAAAAAAATAATAATTTTCATGAGTTCAAAAAAAAAAACAAAAACACAAGAAAAACATGATGAGTGAAATTCTCTAATGACTTCTACCATAAATGAGTCCAGAAAGCTGACACATTAATTGTAACATGTGTTGCATAACAGATGCACAGAATAATTTTTAAGGAGATGATTAAGTGACACATTTAGAGGTTAGGATCATTTTTGTTTTATTTTTTATTTTTTATTTTTTATTTTTTATTTTTATTTTATTTTGTTTAAGTGTTGTTTGAAATCAAACATACTTCGCTATTTGATTAAAGTATAGTTGTTGTTAATAAAACTTAAACACCCAAAAATTTTTTGAGTTTTTTCACAATAAGTTAATTTACTTTTAGAAGCCAAAAATTAAAACATATAAAAAACATACTAAACAAAAATGTTTTTTAAAACAAAATAAAGCACAAAATTGATCCCAAACAAAATCCAAATGTTTTAGATGTGCCTAAAATATAGGAAAGCATGCAGACATCAAAGGACAGAGAATACCTTTCCATCTTGGTAAATTAAAGCAGACGCTTCAATATAAGCCACAGCTTGATACCTGATAGCACAAGGAAGAATTTGGCAATACCAAATATTATAAGAAAGAAATCGAACGAAGCATTTTTATCCAATTAAAAAGCAAAGTTAATGATAAATAAAACATTTTGGTGCCACTCTAGTTCTATATGTACAAAATTTTAAGGATTAAATTACAAAAAACCTCCAAAAATTTTTTCTACTCTATCATCGGTAGCATAAATTAAATAGGAGGAAAAAATTTAATCCAAGCATGACAATTGATTTAAATGCTCCTCACCCAAGATTCAGAAGACCTGCAACTGTACTGACACTGATATCAAAATCAACTTTTGGCTGTACAATGAAGTTTCCTTCAATAATGGGCTACATAATGAAAACACAGCAAATGATATTCGGGTCCAGTAAGCAATTTGATTGAAAGTACAGCAAGTTAAACAACATACCTCTCGTATCAACAAAGCAAATCTTCCTTCACATATTCTAACTCTTATGCACTCACTTTCTGTCAGATTCCCATTAGATGGTGTTCCAGGAAGTCTTAAATATATATCAATAAAGTTCTGCATGGAGGTGCAAACCTTGTTTGGGTCGAGCACTTTCAGTATGTCTTGATACACAACCTGATTCGGATAGAAAAAATTTCACAGATACAGTGACGGCTCTAAGAATGTGTCAACTTCATTGAAGCATAAGTATACCAAATGATTTTTCTTTTCACCTGTTTGTTGCTTTTCAGAACAAAAAGTGAGCTTTCGGGAGAAAGTACGGGGTCGAAGTCATTGCGAATTTTTAGCTGGAAGAAAGACATCAATTTTTTAGGCATTTTGAAGAGAAACTGCTATTTGTTTGTGAGGAACGAAGAATCATAAAATAAGCACAGAAATGCTCAGCCTATACCAACATGCGCATGCACAAGATGAGGCTCAATATGCTGCTGAAACATTGGAAATACTGTTCTCATTATTTCATCCTGAGATAGTGAACAAAAATTTCTGTTCTTGTCTCTTAGAACTCTTGCAATAAGATGAGAATGGACACCGCCAACCTGTTTTCAGAGTATAGTTGGCAATGGGCATTAATCTTTTGGATCATTCCAAAACACCGACAAGCAAAAGTAAATCAACCACAGAGCAACGTTAAATGATTCTTACAACAGCAATCCACAAGTCAAGAGATCTCCTTATTTCTGGATGCAATGCATACACCCCTTCAAAAATGACCTATTAAGTTGCAATAAAAAGAGCATCATATAAAAAGCAAAAAACACATATTTCATGTACTATTTTCTATGTACAAAGCCTGCATAGAATATCATTATCATCAGCTACAATAGAAAAAAAAACTAAAACTTGAGTTGGTCTCATGCTATGAAAACTGGAACATAATGTCGGACCATTTCAACAGTTAACATCTCATCACAATTTTATCCTTCAGCAAATAAGTGGAATAAAATTCAAATTGTAAATTCTAATAATAATTACACAAATTATTAAAAATAAAAATAAATACTCAATAGTTCATAAGTACTGCAATAAGTGCAGGCTTTTAAACCTTGAAAAAAAAGTAATGTTAATAAATATCAAGAATGTTTTTGACAAATAATTTATTACATTAGTTATCTCAGGCTCATTAATAGTCTAAGAAAATATTCTCATCTACACTATATACCAACTTTTTAAACAATTAATACAAATTAATTTAAATTAAATGTGTTCTTATATTGTCCTAATTATTAGAACCTGTACCAGTATTATGAGAAATTCAAACCATAAATTTCTCAAGGATGCCAACGATTTACGTAGATGGATGTAGACTGGGATATCAAAGGAAATGATCAACAACGAAGTAATAGCAAGAATCATAAGGCTTTAAATATGGTCATCCATGATTTACTCTAGGATTAAATCTCCAGAAGTTTGTAGCCAAAATTATAAATAGATCGGGTTCCTATAAAGTGTTTAAGGATCATACTTAGTGGGGAGAAGCTGTAAAATGGTAAGAAGAAAAGAATATACAAAATCGGCGGAGCATGGAAAAAGGTGAAGCAGTTCGGTAGCCGCCTAGTCTGAAAACACTGAGACAGGCCAAAACAGCAAAGTGCAGATTACAGCGAGGATCCACCACTTTTCTCTTCAAGAAATAGATTCACCACTTGAAAGAGAATAGGCTACATCTCTCTAAATTGAAGACCACTGGAAGACAAGTCTCAAAATAACATTGATTACAGTTAATTAAACCTCATTAACACTTAAACCTAAACTGAATGGGTTAGGTTCAACCCATGGATGGCTTCACGGGTTTGCTTAGCCCTAAACTAAGATCAAAGATAAAATTAACCAAAATTAAAATTTGATTTAAACATCTCCTAAACCACTATATAACATTGAATATCGTTAAGTAAATCTAATTAATATTTAAACTTAAACCTAAAACTATATTCAAATACAAATTGAAATTTGAATTTAATATAAGATAACTAAACCTAAAATTAAATCCAAACTCAACCTAAGTTCAATCAAACAAAGTCTAAACCCATAATAGCCTAATTTAAATTCAATTAAGGCATGAACATACGTAGTCAAATTGAAGTTTAAATTAATTAAAATCAAATTTAATTCAATTATAACCTAATCTAATCTTAATCATGATTTAACTCAAAACTTATTTCAACTCTTTAATAAAACCATAAGCTTTCTAAAAGTGAGCCCCTGCACGCAGACGATGTCGAAATTAAGACTAACGGGACTCGAGTAAAACCCCCAAAATTTAGATAATTACGAAACATAACACAATCTTCGATACTATTTTCAATTCAAATAAGTTGCCTTGATATTCATGCAAATGCTTAAAAAGC
The DNA here is from genome assembly GCF_001263595.1 of Phalaenopsis equestris. Classification (NCBI taxonomy): domain Eukaryota; kingdom Viridiplantae; phylum Streptophyta; class Magnoliopsida; order Asparagales; family Orchidaceae; genus Phalaenopsis; species Phalaenopsis equestris. The sequence goes on along the minus strand of NW_018245017.1, from coordinate 219,273 downwards.
CGTGCATCAACCTCATAAACACACACAATTGACTAATTTAAATGCCATTGAAGTGTGCATGCATAATAACACAATATCTTGATGTGCCTTGAAGAGCATGCAACTGCATCCAGAAATTCATAGCGAAGCGTGCAATTATATTGAAATTAGTGCAATTTTATTATGCATCTATGAAAGAGTGCAAAATTTATGCACGTGCACTGAAATAAAAGCAGGTGAATAGAGTAGGTGCACCGAGATGCATGCACATTATCAAAATCAAACACTCACATGTGCTCCGATGATAGTTCTTAAATTTAAGCATGTAACAATAATGTGTTGGTTAAATATATATTTAAGCTCCAATCTAATCTGCTTCAAAAAAACTTGCAAATCTAATTAGATTTTCAAATAATATTTTTTTCAAAATTAAATTCAATAATCATTAATCGATGCTCACTCTTGAAAAAGCTAACTTATCTATAAGGTCAGGTCATATGTATCACAATAATTAATCTGATCCTCCTCCGAATGAGGACAAGAGTTCACAAGGTTAAACCCCTATTGAGGCAGTCTGATCAGTCTTCTTACAATGACTGAAGTTGACAAGACTGATAAACTAATGATATTCAAATTATAAATTCCAACAAAAATTATGTTTATAAATAAAGTGACTGCCAAAATCCCCAGTGATATTTATGTTGAACGTGAATCTAATTTGAACGAATATATTTTCATTAAAAAAAATTCAAATTATAAAATTTAAATATATAAACATATGTAAGCTGAATTTTATCCATCTACCATCTACAACCATTTCTATAGTGACAAATTTGAGAATAATTTAAGTTCACAAAACAAATATCATCTAAAATATACTACTATATTCACACTCAAAAAAATCTAATGTAGTAAGAATGAAGCTCAAGTCATCTATCTATATGGTTTGGCTAGTCGTCTGCACAAAATAAAGGCCAAGACAAGAGCCCTCCAACCAGGTGATTTATCTGTAGGCTCTACTATATTACGAACAGTCTGTTAACTAAGGTTCACTTAAATTAGTCCACATAAACAAAGAGCCACCCCCATTCTACAAGTTCTCATTGGATAAAATAGCTCATAGTTGTTAAAAATAATCCTTATATCTGATAGATCAACTCTCTAACTTAATAGACTAGGTATGATAACCATGGATGACAAAACCAAAAGATATTGATCAGATTCATCATCAATCTCTCAAACATCTGCTTTAAGTTCACAATGATAAATTTATATAATCTAAAATTAAATTTTCGTTACCATATATCAAACGATCAATATCCTATTGACTAACCTTAATAGAAAGTATTCTTCCATTTTAGAATTGAGTAATAAACTATAAGGGCTTATGCAAATGAGAAATCACGAACCCCGAATCAAAAAATGCTCACAAAATAAGAGTAAAATCTCTAGGTAGTATTTTATTTACTGTCAAATCAGCATTCTCAAAATTTGATTAGGAACACTCAATGTGAAGCACTCTCTTCCATTTGATTTCGAAGCCTACAAATTTATTAAAAGAACACTTCCCAAATTGAGTCAATCACATAATAAAAAACGACAAAATCAAGCTAAAGCTAAATCAACTTCACATGCCTCAAAATCTATGCACAAAAATAAAATTGACCCTGATTTTTTTAAAAAATAAATTATTTTGAATGGAAGGTTAAAGCACGTCATTTAAACTTCGGAGCATAATTTGTTCATTAAGTTGATAAACTATCACTAGAAATCATAACTGTTAAATTCATGAAGTCATCCCCATCAGATATGTGTTAATTTCTTAAATGCTACTACATATCTTAGATGGTTAAAGGAATTCTAAGCCAATGTAGAAATAAAACAAAACAAAAGAAATTAATTAATAAACTAATGAATATGAGATAATTGAAATAAGAACAACCAATTTTAATGATCTCTATGTAACTCATGGGCATCCTTTCTAAAATTATTAATTCAATCCCATCCCAGAATTTTACCAACACCGAAGATTTACTTATTCTTTAAAGGGATCTATAATGAATAGAAAAAAATATTTTTGTTGGTGGCAACATAAATATCCATTGCATTTTCAATATCATGTTAAAATTTGTTAAGAATCTATGATTCTACAAAATTTGTTTTGTGCATATTTCATCTCATGATAGGAATGCATGACAGTTTTAGGGGGAAGACTTCTCGATGCATCACTATGTTTCTTATATGGTCTATATTTTAGGTTCAACAAGCTAGACACCAATGAATTAAAACTCTATTAGTGATATTCAAAATGAAGAAATTATAGAGTCGTGTGACTATCTTTACGGAGATACAACCATGACTTTAAAACATAAATGGACATAAAAACTTTCAAACCTTTATCAAGAATCTTGTTTCTCATAGTTATTCATCTTACAGCCTAACGCAACACCGAAAGTCCCTATTTGTTTGGTGAAATGTACAATTTAAAAAATGCTATAAATTCAGATGATGTCATGAATATGATAAGTCAAATAAGATTACAGAGTATACAAAATTTATGTACAAAATATTCCATAATAAATGGGTAACTCAGCTTCCAGAATATCACCTCCTAAAATCAAGCTTTTTATCAGTATTAGCTAGCCTGCATGATCCATAGAGTTGTTTGGAGATTCATATTATTTAGTTTGAAATGGAAGCAGATGAAAAGTAAGAGAGAATCATACAAATAATAATTTCATTTGAAGGCGAAGAAGACCCATAAAATATAAATGATAGTTCAAATGTCCAAGCGCTATGCAAGCAGGGCAGATATAGTATTTCACAGATCAAATGACTGAAGGAACATTTACATACATGCCACCCAACTTATATGTATTTATATATCTAACACCCAAACTTTACTTTTTACATTTAAAACACCAAAACCTTCATATCATATCAAAAAAATCACTATTTTAACTTTTAAAAAGTGAAATACAGCTTTGAAAGCAGAGGTAAGGTGACATGTATGTAAAAACTTAAGTTTAGATATAAGATATGTAAATACATAGGAATTGAGTGTTATGCATATAAATCTCCCGTGAATAAAAGGTATCATCAAAACCATCCAACAAATACAGGGCAAAAAAAACAAAAAAGTAAAAGAGAACAGCAGCGTAAATGGATTACCACTCCACAATCCTCAGAAACTTGGAGTTCCTTGAAGCCATTCCGAGTACAATTCTCAAAATCAAAGCAGGGAACCTTTGTTTTATGGTGTTTCCTAATATCTTCAATATTCTGTAATGCATTATGTTGGTTAACATCTTACATTAGCAAAAATAGAAATTTCAAATAAAGGTTAGTAGATAATATCAACTGATATGGCAATATAAATACGATGAACTTTAAGGACATCAGTAGAAGCATTAGGACACATCGACATGCAAAGATGTTCATCACCATGCCAAATAATCTTGAAATTGAACTATGTAGCTTTGGGGATTGAGCTCCACAAAAAATTCACAGGTTGCCCAATCGAATGCAGAAAAAATGGTGAAAGATTGATGTAATTACACGAAGAAATGGTGAAACATTATGTTCGCTTGAAAAAAAATACGAATCCGCAGCGCCTTTTGCCAAATCGATTACTTCAACGCAAATGAAATGTCAAGAAAACCCTTGAAGACTCTCAACTGTTGCTCAAGTTCACATTCATGTATATGAGTGCGTATGGGATGTCCCTAGCACTTTTGTGTCCGTTGGTGGCTTTTTGGTTTTTTATCTTTACGTATCTTTGCTTTATTAAGTTTTTGTATGTGTTGTATTATGTGAGTTAGACCTTCTTTTAAGCCCTCTCATAAAACCTATTTGATATATATATATATGCAATAGAGTGGATATATATATAAAAAAAAGTTACGATGCGGGAGCACTCTGGCGTCGGTGTCGACATCGTCGTCCTAGGTTCCAATGCACTGATGGCGTTTTATTTTTCCTCGGCTTCAACATTGACTTAGTCCTTTTCGCCGACCTCTTTGGTTGTGTGATCATTGTTTTCTTCACTTTCATCCACGGATTTCACGTGTCTATCTCGTCACTGCCACGAAGCGCTGTCTGTGCGTGGACTCGGCTTCGACTCCCTCTCTTTCTGCTTGAAAACTCTGAATTGAGCGTTGCACTCGCAACCGTCCTCTCTGCATGTACGTTAGCTACGATCGCAGTCCAGACTCAATCCCTGTAGCTTGTTGCTGTTCCACTCCCAGTTCCATGGCAACTGCTCCTTCTCAACCACCGACTACTTTAGTTTTAAACTTTGGGAAGGCTTCTTTTGCTGATATGGTTGGCTATGTGGGATCAGATCAGATCAGGTTTTCCCTCAGGTTTACCATGAATCATTCGAAGGCCAGGAGGACTGCAACCTTATCAAGAAGACGTGTGGGAAGAGTGGCAAACTAGCTCTATTTTTCTCTGATGTTGAAGTTTCCATCCTGGTTAACATGTGCAAATTCACCCTCATTGGGAAGTTCCAATCGGGACATCCTAAAATGGAAATCGTTCGAAAGGCTTTTGAAGATTCAAACTATTGGGACTTTGGAAGGTTGGTCTCTTTGATGGGAGAAATATGATGATACAATTATCTAAGGTGGAAGGCTATGCAAAAATATTTTCCAAATAATTTATGATAATAAATGGGAAATATATGAAACTGCTTGAGTGGTCTCCTGAATTTGACCATAGCCAAGAACCACCTATAGTTCCAATCTTAGTTCCAATCTGGTTTAAACTGGTTTAAACTATCTGACCTAAAGTTGCACTACTTCAATCACCAAGTCTTCTATTTTATTGGAGCTGCACTAGGGAAACCTACGAAATTGGATACAACCTCCTTCAATCTAACCAGGCCTTCGGTTGCAATAATTCTTGTTGAAATGGATATCACCCTCCCTGAAGTGGACGAAATATGGATTGGCATTGCCCACAATAGGTATTGGCAGTCAATTATTGCAGAACAAAGACCCAACTACTGCAATCACTGTAAACTGTTTGGGCACACCCCTATCAAATGCTTTAGGCTTCACCCACATTTGAGATCGGCAGTTCCTAACAACATCATCCATGTGAGGGAAAATATAGCACACACTGTTAATCGTCCAGAAATGTTGAATGAGAATTTGACTCATAAGGGTACTCCTCACCAACCAGATCGGCGGCTTTCGCCTACTATTGTTGAGGCAGCTCTTCCTCATATCACAAATGCTACGAATTTTGTTGTAGCAGATGCTAGTCGAAGTGGCTTGGAATCACCTATTGCAACATAAGAGAGTACTCAAGTTCTGGAGGAGTGTCAGAATTAAGGTGTGTTGCAGGCTGAGTCAGATCAGCAGTTTACGGATCAACATACCCCCGGGGTGAGCTCTGCTTTGAAGATCCACCAATTGTTCAGACGGGACTACCTCTGGCAGATGATTGGCAGGTTTACAAATCTAGAAAGAAGAAAAAAGGAATGCTAGATCTCAGTAATTTTCAGGATGACTGTCTCATAGTTTCGGGTGGAAGCTCACATCTCAGTATGTTGTTGAACTCTCTCCCTAGATCTAGGGGAAGGGGAAGTGGTATATCCACCGAATACACCCACCATGATTAGGACTTTTCTTTTTGTTATATTTTTGGGGATTACGTGTGGTTTGAGTAAGTTGTAATCCCTGTTGAGTGGGGTAGAGGAAGAGAGTGAAATCAACAAAGTTTGAAAGGGCCTTGAAGCTGTTTAGTAATTGTCTGATTTAAAAACAACAAGGTGAGCAGCAAAACAAATAGGTAAGGATGACGAGAACAATCCACCAATCTATTCTCTTCAAGATACAGATTCACCACATGACGAAAAATAGGCAACATGAGGCGGGGCTTAAGGGCTGAATCAGGCCCAACAGGTTTAGCTGGAAGAGGTTCAATCTACTAGGAGGCTGGACCGACCCTTCTCCCTCTTTTCATTCGGCGGAAATTTTTCGCACCCTCACATTTCATTTCTCGCCTATTCTATCTCTATTTATGTGTGTTTTCTGAATTAGGGCAATGTTTTGTAAGTTTGATATCAGAATTTTGTCTGGGACAACTGTCGACATCCCCACTTCCCTTCTAGGGCTATATCCAACAAATTGGATGGTGCTCCGGTTGTATTCCTCTACAAAGGTGGTGATTATCTTCCCCAACTTCCTCTCCAACCATTCCCTCTTCTGGGCCGAAATCACTACTCGAGTCCCCTCCCTTCCCGTAACTCTATCCTCCAACCAGCACTCACAGCTGTAACCCAGACAAGCTCGTCAGTTAGCAGAATTATGACGCCCCCCCCGCCAAATCTCCCACCACAAGAAATCTTTAGTGTCATGAACACTCCCTAATTTCCCCAACTACCGTAACTCTTCCAAGCCATTCATCTCCTCCTTTCTTTCTCTTCTCTTCTTTGATGGTCAGCTAGGGCACGGTTGAAGCTTTTATGCACGAAAGGAATGCTCCTCAACAGACTTACAACTTCATCCTCAACTACTTTAATTGCGGCTTAAAAAAGCAGCGAAGCACTCGACGTTGCCGCCTCCCTCTTCCGACGTCGTCCTCTTCTTTGCACGCCTCTCGACTCTCAGTTAAGTCAATTTCACCTCTTCCTCCCTCAACTGGGTCCTTTTATAGGCGAAAGTAACCTCTTGGCTTCTGACCTTCTCGTTTCTCCTCTATTCGGTTTCTCGACACTTCGCTGCAACTTCTAGACTCCTCGCTTCATTTCCTTCTGTTCAGCCTTATGATTCCTCACGCGGTTCGTTTCCTTCCCCCAGTAATTGAGACTGGATTGTTACAAAATAAATAACATGAAAATCAGTTATTAGAGACTTTCATTCAATATTTCGACTACAAAAAAACTATTATTTGCCAAATTAAAAGATAACGTCAGAATTTTCCTGAAGAAAATGATGGATAAAAATGGCATTCCTCCAAGTATAAGGACTTCAAAAATTATATTTAAATTAAGTATTGAGTTTTCAGAGGCTTGTTTGAGTTCTGATGACAATGAGCAAAGCGTTAATAGCAACAGAAGTGGCTCATTAGCAACTTCTCCATTTTTATTTGTAAGAAATTTTATACTTTGAAAACTTCAAATAAAATTTCTCGTCTTCCTCCATAATTCTATAGAATTCAATATAACTCCAACCATTCAGCTTGAGTAAATATGTTGAATGATTGCTGTTTGAACGAACAAGTATTAGATTTTAAATTATCTCATCTAAGAGTAACTCAAGACTTCTGGAAAAAATGAACATCGTGTATGTCAATTTTTTTCACCAAAACAAATCATAATTACTGTAACTTAAAAACCATGGCAATTCAGCAGTATATGAAATATTTGAAGACAAAAATCATAGTTATCAAACAGTTTGAAGGCAGTATCAGATGCCAAGCAAATAGCACAAAAACACAGCAATTCAGAAATACAGAAAGTATAATCCAAGCATGCAGAGAAAGAGAAGCTGCCTAGAAAACAGAAACTTAAACCTTTTAGGTGCGCAGAAGGTTTCTTCAGTCAGCCTCATCAAAACCTTTGTTCCCCACCTGTCGAGACCCTCTAGAGGGACCTCAGCAACAGTCACACAAGTGAATAAAATTCTTCCCTGGCATCTTCTTCCCCATTTCTTTTGCGACCAATTCTCAGACGAACTCATCTAGGAACGCTTCGGATTCCTCTACTCCAGATCTCCCTATTGACATTAACATTTATTCTTATTTCTGTTGTCGCCCTTGCCATTTGAGCAAACTTTCTGTCTCTTTTATGGCACATGTAGCCGTTTGTGGAGATTAATGGTGTAATCCCTTGTTACCACCACTTCTTTCCCTCCTTCCCTATTCTTCTCCACCATACTCTTAGTGGCACTTCGGTCCTTCTAAAGGCCGATCTGCTATTGGCGCTTCGTCCATCTAAAGAATAACTTGTATAGATTTTCCTTCAAATTTTACTCGATCGTTCCTCTTAAATATATCAATGGACAAGTAATATCATTGAATGGATCTCAACTTTTGACAAAGTTTTTGTCTTTGCAAAAATATCTATTTAGATTAGCCGACATCTAGATCATCACCCTCACCTTAATGCAGATCATGCCGTAAACGGTGGGAGAATCCAAATTCAGCGAGCAGGCTTTTCTTATAAATAATATAATCAAAATGTATGAAATGATGTTTGTTTTTTACAAAATAAATGCTTTGAACTAAAATGACTTCAAATTGTAAACCAAAAACAATATTCAAAATAATTCTTTAGGTATTAAAAAATTTTGTAGGAACAGTTTCCAAAATTGATTGTTGTTGAAGTAAAAGGAGTTTTTTGCTTTCAATTGCATTATACATATTTTTCCTTATATTTTGACTTGGACTAAGAAAATGAATAGCGAATTCATTGTGACTTGGACTAAAAGAATGAAAGATGAATTCCTTAAGTATTGAGTTTTCATCTGCAAGAAAAAAGCTAGTCTTTAGCTCAGTCTTTAGCTCTCTAGTTGGGAGTAGTCTAGCTACTCTAAGACTTAATCCCACGCCGAGAATATTCTAATCCCAAACTTAAATTTGTATATATACTTTTTATTAAGAGAATACACAATTACAAAGAATATTCCTTCAATGTTGATTAAAGCTTTCTTTAAAATTCGAAGTTGAACAACTCCAAATAAAATTACTGATTTAAATTTGAACAAAACTCACAAAAAAATAATGTTATATTGAATGTGTCCATAAAATCACATTAAAAAATCTCAATATTAATAAAAATATAGCATGTGCCTCCAGATCGGTTAGTTAGCAGAATTATGACGGTGCAATTATCATCCGCATCAAAGGTACTGTCTAGTGACTAAGAGGAATAATTAATCCTAAAGGCTTGCACCTAACAAAAATATGAAACTATTTCAAAAAATTCTCATAAAACAAAATCTCTACTTGATTTTTTATTTTAAAACTAATCATAAAACTGATCAGTTGACCTGATATCACGCAAATATGAAGAAAAACAACATTGGGCTAGTGAGATGGATAATAAGCACGGCACCATAGACAAGGAGCAAGCTTTAACAAGGCGTAACCTTATACATTATTTGTGCTTGTAAATATCCAAGAAAAAACTTTGACAGATTGTAATCTTGCAGTTCTAGAGTAATTTGGCGTTCAAAGCAATGCATGCAAGCTAATGAAAATAAAACTCACAACAAAGCAACAAAAAGAATTTTCAAAAGATTGAACAAGTCACAAAAGTTGCAAGTCACAGGAATAAAGCATAGTTATTTAAAAAATAATAAATACGATACCTTTGATAACAGTAACAAATCCAATGAATTAAAATCATCATACTTCATGTCTTTTGCTTGTTCAGACTTATAATAACTCTCCAATGAGACTACTTCACAGCCAACAATATTAGCCATCTTCTGAGCCAAACTAGTTTTGCCAGATCCACTGGGACCACCTAGGATGTTTCACAGAAATTAAAAATGTATTGCCAAGATTGGATTTATTGTAGGAAAAATGCAGATAAGTCATCAGGAAAAGAATATTACAATCAACCTAAGCATATCAAACAAATAGTAAATTGAGAAAAACATTTAAAAAAAACAAATAACTTCAGCTGAATCAAATATTTGCTGGGGAAGGAAAATTCGTAAAACTAAAACAATGAAATTCTATCATCTATATGTATTTCATGCTAATGAGATGATGTGGGTATAAATTTTGTGTATAATTTTTTTATGCTGAATATTTCAATCATTCATTAGACTTTAAACATCATTTCATATTTTTCAAGTTTATTACTTTGTTACCAATTAGTTAATTTATCAGCATAGTGTTAGCAGTTAGCTAGTGGATGATAATTGATTCATCTAAAAATAAGTAATGAAGAAGTTTCTATGACATGAATACTTTTTTTTATTACTATTGTGAATGTAGGGACTTTTTTCATCAACTCCACGACAATGAATTTTTGATCAAGCGTAAAACATGAATCCAAGATGGTCAATCTCCATGCCCAAGCATGAGGCATAATATACATTTTGTCTTAAGATATAAATATAGAGATATATACACACATACACAAGCACACACGCACATGAATTTTAAATTTATTAATAACTATTATTTTGCTATATTATAAATTATTTGTATGTTGATTATCCCATAATAAGCTTAGAGGTAGTTTGAACTTAAATTTATCAAGATATTTCTATAATGGCGTTTTATTTATTGTTAGAAAATTTAGTAAGATGAGTTCCAATCTTTAATATTGTGCAATTTGAAGGGCGCCTTGCAATTAAGAAGAAATATGCATTAAGGCACAAACCTTGAACAGCTTCGGTAAGGTGTGTCTCACCGTATCTCATTTAGATTGAGCCATATGTGTCACTTCACTAGGATTTTATATCCTATAAAAAACAGTTCAGCTTCGAACCAACGCTTCGCACACACCTCAGATGCAAGATCCCCCTCTCTATTTCTCAAACATACAACCAGTCAACCTTCCCACCTCTCTGTCTCATGTTGCTTCCGCAGTCGCCATGACCTACAGCTTCTACTGCATCCACGGCGGCAGCTCCTATTATTGTCGTCGTTGACACATGTTATTACTGCCGTCATTGTCGTCGTCGTCATCGCCCCCTCCACCTCACCAAATAGTCTTCTTTCCAAAACCATTAAGTTTTAAAATTTCTACAACTCTAAACCCTACTATTTTTTTTATTTCTTTGAATTTTGAAACAAAAATTTCATTCCAGTTTCTTTTGTAAGAAATGGTTAGAGATAAGGAGAAATTCACATTTGATAATCGAAACGATCTGACATAGAGTCATAGTGTACAAGATGATAGGAGGTAGCAAAAACACGTCTTTATTTGAAATGCAATCACTATGAGAAGATATTTAAAGGTGTTATAAGGAAGAAAAAACACCTATCTGGCTCACACAAAGATGTTGCATCATCTGCTAAAGCGCCATAAGCAGTGAAAAAGGAGATTCAATCATTATGAAAAACTCAACAATGTCATAGCATCTTGCAAAACGAAAATTTAATTATAGAGTTGATATTGGCTCTTACTATGACAGGGCTTCGCAACCATAGTTAGTAGAGGTATAAGAAGTCTCATAGATTATTATATAATAAATGTAAGCACAAAAGATGTCTCTAGAGCATATTAGACAGGCACATAAATATTTCTAGACAGATATTGGGAGGTTTTTTAATGAGAATGTCAAGGAGAGGTGTATCCTGACTTGACATGGATCAACTAACGAAGCAGGATGCTTGAGCCAATACAATATGTAGTAAATAAACTTGCAAGGTAAGATTTATTGCTTTAATTCCATACATTAGCCAAGGCATAAATTCCCTTGGCTAAATATGGAATGGCTTTAAGAAGCAGAAATAGTTTAGCCCAAATTCTTTTGTAAATCTTTTAAAGATATGCACCACGTATATTAGGATTCAATCTTTTAATGATACCTACCATGATGAATGTGGATATTGTTGTTTCGGACCCCGCATGAAAATGCGTAGTTGGCAAATACATGAAGAGAAGTACATCACTTCGCTCACATTACCTTTTTTTTATTCTCAGGTACAAGGCACCTTGAAGGAAATTACACCTCGTCTGGATGACAACCAAGAAATTATATAAGAAAAACGTATGAATTCTCTAACACATCTTTTATCACAAATAAATCTTCACATATGAAAGAACATATCGAATGATGTCATATATTTATTGCTGAAAGTTGAGTTACAAATACATTTAAACTTTGAGCTTTCACCAAAATTCTTATGCTTCAAGTACTTAATACATCAAATACACAATATATTGATTACAAGTAAGCTTAAGCATAATATATCTTCAAATATCGCTCGTTGATGGGTGGCATTGGATGAGATCCGTCTGCATTGATCCGATCGCAAAGGGTCTTTCCCATATGGACTCAAATTTACCGTGTCTTTTACAGAGAGTCACAATTGGGCGGCATAACGCAACACCATGTCTCCAATCATGAAGGTCTTTGGCCTTACCAGCCTATCATAGGCTTTGTCATTCGAGCACAATATAGCACGAGGTTTTGTTGGGCTTGCAAACAGAGTCCCTCAAGATTATCCAGCTCTTTCAACCGAAGTCAGACATTATGTTCACTATTTATTTGATTGCCTATTGCAACACGCAACAAGGGAAATTCAACTTCCAAATAAAGGATTGTCTCGGACCCAAAGGTCAAGGCGTAGGGAGTAACACAAGTGGGTGTACGATATGTCGTACGATACGCCCACAAAACTTCTAAGAGCTTCTCATGCCATTCTTTTGTTTTTTGCATGTAGAAATTTCTTTATAAGGTTTACCAAGGTTTTATAAAAGCCTCAGCCAAATCATTTGCTCCCGGACAATATATCGTGGAAAATCGCCAAGCAATCTGATAATGATGAGCAAACGTATTGATTTTAGTATTTCTCAAAGCAAACATGTTAGCAGAAATGACACGAAGCGGCACACCAAATTAATAAACAATATTATTTTTCAAAAAATGTAATACATTCTCGGTCTTTACTTCGCTTAATGGGATGGCTTCCACCCACTTAGAAAAATAATCAGTAGCTGCGAGAAAGAATCTATGTCTTTGAGAGGACGAATGGTGAGCCGACTATAATATCAGTTCCCTAGGCCTCGAAAGGTCACGATGCCACTATAGAATGCAGAGTACTTGAGGGTTTATGAAGTATTGGGCTAAAAATCTAGCATTGATGACACCTCTTTGCATACTCCATGCAAAAAAGGGACACTGTAGGCCCGTAGTAACCATGTCTTTTGATTTTCATTTTCATTTTGTGACATGCAGAGGGGATCAACAAACACCGTCATGAACTTCAATCATGACTTTATGGATTTCATCTCTCCCAAGACAACACAATCAAATTTACTAAAATGAGTGTCGACAATGTATCATTAATAATCGTGAACGAAAGAGCTCTCCTGCATTTGAGCAATATGGGAACGATCTTCAGGGTGTATCCTCTTTTTCATATATGTAATAATGGCTTGCCACCAATCTATACATGATTCATCAGCAACAACTAGTATTATGCTATCATTACCCAAAGGTGACGCTTCTAAGGAATCAAAATATGTGGGTGACGGGACCCTTCTATCCTAAATAACTATTGTCACCAAAACCTCATTTGGACTAGATAGCGTAGCAAGAGCATCAGCTTTGTCATTCAAATAATGTGATATTTTTACAAGTGTAATATCAGGGATATGCTCCAGTTGCGTCATGACTCGTTTATGATAACATTAAAGTTTGTAGGTCCTCATTACTCGGCCGATCACCATGGGAATATCCATATACTTTTATTTTTTGATATTCATTTGGATAATAATCTCTAGTCCAAGGAATAAGGCTTCGTATTCTGCCTCAACATTAGACATGACTCTGTCAAACTATATGCATAGTGAATAATACCATATTTTGAGGATACAAATATCATCCCAATCCCAGCTTTCATTCAAGAGAATTGATAACTAGCAGATGTTCATCGAGAAAAACATCGTTCAAAATTGAATCAGCTCGAATGGGAAGAGCAGCTAGAAAATCAATGAGAGATTGTCCTTTGACGACATGCATAGGGACATATGCAATGTCAAATTGCAATGGTATCATAGCCCAATTTTCACCTTGGATTTAAAACTTATCCGGTGGGAAAGCAAATAATGTTTTAATTTTTAAACAACAAATATCAATGTCAAACAATATTTTTCTATTGGTGGATATTTCATCTAAGTTGGGATGAAACGTCTACTAAAATAGTAAAGGGCATTCTCTTTCACATTCTCATTTACTTGAGCTAAGAAAGCTCCAACCGATTCATCCAAAGCGGCAATGTATAATATCAGAGGTTTCCATATGATTGGAGCTGATAATACTTCTGGGTTCATTAAATAACATTTAATGTCATCAAAAGCATCTTGACATGCTTTATCTCAATAGAAACAGACCCCTTTCTTTACGAAGGCAGCGAAGGGTTGCCATCGTCCATAAATATTTGTGGTAAACCTCCCAATGAACGCATGCTTCCTGTGAAGAAAATACAATTGTGTTAGACTTTTGGGAGGTCCCTATCAACTATGGTTTAGAATTTTTTAGGATCAACCTTTATGCCTTTATATCGGACTAAGAAAAAGAACATCTCCGAAGATACGCCAAATGCGCATTTCAAGGGGCTCATTTTCAGATCATATTTTCTAAGGCGCTCAAAAACAACCCTTACGTCTGAAAGATGATTTTTTTAAAAAATAGCATTTCATCACTACGTCATCAATATAGCATTTCAATTTGGCGTTGTAATAAGTCCTAAAAAAAAGTACGTCATGACACGTTGGAAGGTTGCCCCAGAATTTTTCAAGAGAAAAGACATGACCTTATAACAAAATATACCGATAGAAGTTCGAAATGCAGTATTCAGAAGGAAAGTCCCCAGCTTCATAACTCCAAGTCAAGCATTCACAAAATTCTTTCAGAAGACCTATGATTTTATGGGCTATAGACTCGATAAGAGTTTGCTTATGAATGTAGGACGAGGCTCATCAACTATACCAAAGTTGATTTCGATCAACTCGTTAACAGTAGAAGAATGATCGTCCTCTAATTCAGAAGGGGAGTCCCCAGCTTCCACCTCCACGCTATTTTAAGCAAAGGATCTCACTGCCTTCCAAAGTAGAAATCATTTTATACGAGGCTAATGGGACTCTTATTTTATCTGGCTTTTTATATCCTAAGCATAATTTTCTCAAGTGGTTTATTCTGGCACAAAGCTTTACATAATCAAGCTTGACAAATTAACCATTTCTCAGACAAAAACCCACTATTTAAAAGATTATTCATCAAAGGCCAACAAAAATTTGCAAGAGGAATATCCTCTGAAATTTCATTATCATCGTTCAACAACATTACATCAGGATTATGTACATAGATATTTACATCAGGATTATGTACATAGATATTAACTTTATAAAAGAGATAGTCTTTTTCTCCATATTTATGTCTCAAGGTACATAAAAGGTTTTAAATTCTTCAGTCGTAAAAACTATTTTTTGTATGAAAAGTTCTCTTTTTATGAAAAAAATAGTGATGTGAAAAAACTGTATGTGTGAAAAACAAGGTGTTTGTGAAAATGTTTTGTTGTGTTGAATATATTTTATGTTTTATTTATTTAGTTGTTAATGTATTGTTTGTTGTGTTGTGTATGTGAAACAAAGGATCTGCAAGACTTATGTCTTATGATCCCGAGTTAGAAAAAAGGAAAAAAGTCAAAAAACAGAAAGGACTTCAAAAACTAGAAATTGAAATGGAAAAAATTCAAAATAATAACTTGAAAAATCATCAAAAATAATTGAGGGATTATGTAAATCCTACTACAGATGAAATTCACTAAAGTATACAAACCTCTGTCGTATAAACTGATTGATTTGAACTAAATCCAGTGATTATCCAACTGGTGCAGAACAACCAGTTTGGGGGAACTTTTTTGGAAGATCCTTATTTATACTTATCAAGTTTTCTAGAACTTTGTGCTACATATCGTTATAACAGCATGTCAAACGATGCCCTTAGACTAAGACTTTTCCTTTCTCGCTAAGAGATAAGGCT
Organism: Phalaenopsis equestris; assembly: GCF_001263595.1. Lineage (NCBI taxonomy): Eukaryota > Viridiplantae > Streptophyta > Magnoliopsida > Asparagales > Orchidaceae > Phalaenopsis > Phalaenopsis equestris. Next base: position 203,608 of record NW_018245017.1, on the reverse strand, counting down.
ATATTGTGGTTATACTCATTAGCACCTGGCTTTATTAAAAATTGGAAGGAGTTAACTCAGAAGTTTCTAGCTAAGTATTTTCCACCTTCAAAGACTACGAAACTTATAAACGATATTATCTCATTTTGTTAGTATAAAGGGGAATCAATATACGAAGTCTGAGAAAGATTTAAGGAACTCCTAAGAAACTCCTAAGAAAGTGTTGTTCACATCATGCTCTGCCCAATTGGTTAATCATTCAAACTTTTTACAATGGGTTAGGAGGATCCGTTAGGTATATAATTGACGTTATCACTGGTGGATCATTAATGTCAAAATCATTTGATGAAGCATATGCGTTAATAGAAGAAATACCTACAAATGAATTTCAATCGTCCTTTGCGAGGGTAAATCCTAAAATTGTAGTCAGTGTTCATGATATAGATGCGATTGTAATTTTTACATCTCAGATTGCTGCAATATCAAGCATGTTGAACCAATTTAGAATGAATCAACCTCAATTTACTCCAGTAAGAGAGGAAAGTTCATTAGGGCATATGATTGATTACAACTTATCATATGAGACATTATATATCATAAATAACTTGTATTCTAACTTTTACAACCTAGGTTGGAAAAACCATCCTAATCTTAACTCGTATTATACTACTTGGGTACTTGGGTGGAAACCAATAATGGGAAAATAATCATGCAAATCTAAATGGAAGTTGGAATAATAAGGGGAACACAAACTATAGATCTTTATAACCACCGGACTCTAACAATGATCAACAATTTGAGGATAAGAAGATGTCTATAGAAGAAGTGGTATTGTAAATAATAAACTAGTTGCAAGGTCAAAATGTTGCGATTAAAAACATTGTGAATCAACTGGGACAAATTATTAATTCACTTAAAAATAAACCCCAAGAAACACTTCCTAGCAACATTGAGATCAAACCTAAAGAGAACAATAATGAACTAGTAGAAGTTGTCCAATTAAGAAGTGGAAGAGAGATAGAGGATGTGGTTAGAAAAGAGAAAGAAGTTGTGGGAGAAATAAAGAAAACTAAAAGACCTAAAAAACATGTTTCTAAGGATCTGCAAAAAGTAATATCTCAAACTAGAAATCAATTTTGAAAGGCCACTACATCCATTTTCTCAAAGACTTAGACAGCATGAGTTGGATAAACAATTTTCAAAGTTCATGGAAGTACTTAAGAAGTTAACGATAAATATTACTTTCGCTGAAGCTTTAGAATGAATGTCAAGTTATACAAAATTTATGAAAGAGTATTAAACAAAAAAAGAAAATGTGGGGATTACGAGACAATTGCACTAAGTGAGAAGTGCAAAGCTATACTTCAGAAAAGGCTTCCTCAAAAACCTGAAGATCCTTGTAGCTTAACAATTCCTTGTGCAATTGGAGAAAGATTATGTGAAAGAGCTTTATGTAATTTAAGATCGAGCATTAATGTGATGTCTCTATTTATATTTAGAAGATTAGGTTTAGCCAATTTTTCTCCCACTACTGTAACTCTTTAGTTAGCCTGATCAATCTATCATTTATCCAAAAGGGTTTATAGAAGATGTGCTTGTTAAAGTGGATAAATTTATCTTTATTATGGACTTTATTGTATTAGATATTGAGGAAGATAGAGAAAATCTAATTATTTTGGGGAGACCTTTTTTTGTACCTAGACAAGCTATGATAGATGTGTAAAAAGAAGAATTGACTATGAATATTAATGACCATGAATCCACTTTTGATGTTTTAAAGACTATAATTATCCAGCTGAGAGAAAAGATGATAATTGTTTTCGGATGGATGAAATTGATTATCTAAGAAAAAACCATTTCCAAGAAAGTTTTGAGAGTAAGGGCCCATTTGGGGCAGCTTATAAGTGCGGGCGGTGTTATGAAAACGCAGCATTTTGAAAACGTCGCCTCACTGTTTGGTTCCCACTTATTGAGAGATTATTGCAAACTGCATTTTGGAAATTGTAAAAGACGTGGACAAAGACGTGGACCGCGGGCTGACCCCCGCGGTCCACGTTTTGCGATTCCGATTTACCTATTAACCCTCGATCCCGTGATACTTCGCTCCCGTGATACTTTGCTCCCGCGACCTTGCCTCTTTTTCCTTCACCTCTTGCTTCCGTGACCCTAGCCGTTCAACGCTGCGCTTCGCCGCTCGCTCCCGTGACCTCCGTTCGAAGACCGATCCAGCAGAGTTTCGCCTCTCGCTCTCGTCACCAAGTCGTTCAACGCCAGATCCAGCAGGGCTTCGCCGCTCGCTCCCGTAACCTAGTCGTTCGACGCCGGATCCGACAACGCTTCGCCTCTCGCTCCCGTGACAACCGTTCGATGCCGGATTCAGCAGCGGAGAATCCATCGTCGGAATCCAGCAGCGGGGAACCATCTACGGATTTGGTTCTTTCTCGAAATGGTTCTTCGGGCTTCACTCCTCCACCTTCGGTTTTCTGTAGTCTTTTTCGATTTTCCTCGCTACAGGTATATCTTCTTCGTTTTCCATGGCATTTCACTTTTACAGTGACTTGAGTTATTTTAACTAATTTGGAACATTTGGAAAGATTTGGAAAGAATTGTTGTGGTTGTTACATTTCTTGCTGAGTTGGTTTTGTACATACTACATCGTCTGCTAGATCGTTTTAATTTTATGCAATACAGAGATAAATTTGATTTTATGATTTGTAGTATATGTAGTTGGAGGTAGTTGGAGACATTATTATTGGAGACATTATTATGATATGTTTTGTAGCTTAAATATATTTGGAAATTAGAAATAGTTCCACAGATTATTCATTTAATTAAAAAAAAAATTTGCAAATAAGCTGTTTACAAAACGCACTAACCAAACAGCTAAACAACTTATTCAGAACAGGGGCAGAATGATCAATTTTTCAGAATCAGCTGTTTTCCATAAGCGCAAACCAAACAGCCATACAGCTTATCCGGATCAGCTGTTCATCAGCAGATTATCAGGATAAGCTGCTTATCAGCAGAAGTTGGATAAGCTGCAGCTACCCAAACAGACCCTAAGTTAACAGATGAGATCGAAATGAACTTTTATGATGAGTTAAAAATATTGTTTAAAAAAGATTGTATGTATGTTCAGAAGAGATGCGAAATAATGGACGTTACCGAAAATAATAAACTTTTAATTCCATTTGTTGAAAAATCTCATGAACTTAAGATGAATGTACCCCACACAATTTTAAAGCTTACATATTTAGAGAATTCTTCTACACCACTAGTCTTTATATCTTCAAATTCGACTCAATCACAAGAAGAACCTGAATTGAATGATGAAATCAGGTAAAAGATTTCCTAAGAACAAGTTATTCAAAATCACTGAATAACATATTCCATGGTATACAGACAAAATGAATGAGATTATGATATTGGGGCAACCAGAGTAAACATTGGATACATTGGATGTTAGACCAAGCGTTTCGTGGGAAGTAAACCATGGTTATCTTTGTTATCTGTTTAGTGTGATTGTTATGTTGGATTTGATAATAGTGAAATGTTGGACTTTGATCCGTGTTTGATGTGTAAGAGTGGATGGGATTAATGCTATGAGGTAATTCATTTGTCATGACTAGATTTGTATGTCTTCTGGTAGTAGCAGGTTGACGAGTCTGTTACGACTTAGTTCTCAACCGGAGCTGAACATTACCTTCAAGCATGTAGAGTTTAGACTTGGACTACTCTATGTCAACTCTATTACTTCCTTTATCTGACTTTTTATTCACTGAGTAAGGTCATGAACTTACTTAGTGAACAACACCTTGATGAACTGTACTATTTTTATTTACCAGATTGTGTACTCTTTAGACTTAGAGTAACCCTGAAATTGGCAACACATGAGAGAATTCTGGTCCATGGGTGATAACCATATAAAGTTTTATAATGCATCCATGTTATTAGTGTAGTTTCTTCCGTTAGAAATTGAAAGTAAGGAGGCGAAATGTGAGTAGAAGGGAGATCGAATTAACCTCAATCGTTCTTCGTTCATGAATTTGTGAGTTTATGTATTGGAGTTTTTGTATCTAGATTTGTGAGTCAAGTTGAATAAGTCATTGGAAACGACAAAACTTATCTCAATATTTTAAACTTGTTAGCATCCACCAATTCCTTTATAAAGTTTAAAATGTGTTTTTAAAATGTGTTCCTGTGTTCCTGTTTAATCTTCAATTTGTATCTGTTCTACTATTTAAAATTTCTCTATAGTGTTATGTCAAGCATATTTAGGCTATAATTACATTCAACAGTAATATTCTACCATGTGTTATTTGTTGATATTTTTGTAGGATGTGTACTAAATTGTAAAAGTGATCTTTCCCTGCCGCATATTTTTGTACTTCATTGTTACACATGTTTGAGCTTAAGTTTGAGAGGAAAGTTAAAATACTTCAAATTTAAACCTTACATGTTTTCAAAAGTACTACAAATAAATTGTAATTTATTTTTAATGATTATTGTTATGTGGAGTCACCTTAAGAATGTTAGAATTTTAAGTACGCAAATGGAGTAGGAAAACTTATTTAATATTTTCAGTGAAAAGGGTGAACCTAGAGTGAAGGATATTTAGTCGAGAATTTGGCAAAATGGATAACTATCTTTAGTAGGAAAAATTGTATTTTTGAAAAATTAAAGATTCTTAGAATTTTTATTTTCAAACATTTAAGGCTCTTTTAGAAAGTATTATTTTTATATATATATATATAAGATGGAGCTGGCGGCTGGAGGTGGAGCTCTGCTAGGGTTTCTGGGGAGATGAAGATCTGCAGCTGTTGGTGGGTGGGGGGTGCTATCCTGGGGGGGGTT
>NW_018245017.1:179175-198646 GCF_001263595.1 Phalaenopsis equestris | reverse complement strand
TGTACTATTTTTATTTACCAGATTGTGTACTCCTTAAACTTAGAGTAACCCTGAAATTGGCAACACATGAGAGAATTCTGGTCCATGGGTGATAACCATATAAAGTTTTAACCTCAATCGTTCTTTGTTTATGAATTTATGAGTTTATATATTGGAATTTTTGTGTCTATAATTGTGAGTCAAGTTGAATGAGTCATTGGACATGACAAAACTTATCTCAATATTTTAAACTTGTTAGCATCCACCCATTCCTTTATAAAGTTTAAATTGTGTTCCTGTTTAATCTTCAGTTTGTATCTGTTCTATTATTTAAAATTTCTTTATAGTGTTATGTCAAGCATGTTTAGCCTATAATTACATTCAACAGTAATATTCTACCATGTGTTATTTGTTGATATTTTTGTAGGATGTGTACTAAATTGTAAAAGTGATCTTTCCCTGCCGCATATTTTTGTACTTCATTGTTACACATGTTTGAGCTTAAGTTTGAGAGGAAAGTTAAAATACTTCAAATTTAAACCTTACATGTTTTCAAAAGTACTACAAATAAATTGTAATTTATTTTTAATGATTATTGTTATGTGGAGTCACCTTAAGAATGTTAGAATTTTAAGTACGCAAATGGAGTAGGAAAACTTATTTAATATTTTCAGTGAAAAGGGTGAACCTAGAGTGAAGGATATTTAGTCGAGAATTTGGCAAAATGGATAACTATCTTTAGTAGGAAAAATTGTATTTTTGAAAAATTAAAGATTCTTAGAATATTTATTTTCAAACATTTAAGGCTCTTTTAGAAGGTATTTTTCAAAAAATACATCTTTTCAAGTGAAGAAAAGTAATAAGTTTTAACTTTAGAGGAGGATGATGAAATTCAAAATTATTTAAGGACTTCTCCAGATATAGTTATGCACATATAAAAAAAATAAAATAAAAAAATAATGGATCAAAAATATCCTAAAAAAGAAAAATAAAATGCAAAAAAAAAGTGAGGGGAGGCCCTAATGAAAAATTGGTTTCACTTGAGTATTCATTGAGTAAGATCATGAACTTAGTGAACATCTTGATGAATTGTACTATTTTTATTTACCAGATTGTGTACTCCTTAGAGTAACCCTGAAATTGGCAACACATGAGAGAATTCTGGTCCATGGGTGATAACCATATAAAGTTTTAACCTCAATCGTTCTTTGTTTATAAATTTGTGAGTTTATGTATTGGAGTTTTTGTGTCTATATTTGTGAGTCAAGTTAAATGAGTCATTGGAAATGACAAAACTTATCTCAATATTTTAAACTTGTTAGCATCCACCAATTCCTTTATAAAGTTTAAAATGTGTTCCTATTTAATCTTCAGTTTGTATCTGTTCTATTATTTAAAATTCCTTTACAGTGTTATGTCAAGCATGTGTAGACTATAATTAGATTCAACAGTAATATTCTACCATGTGTTATTTGTTGATATTTTTGTAGGATGTGTACTGATATGTAAAAGTGATCTTTCCCTGCCGCATATTTTTGTACTTCATTGTTACACATGTTTGAGCTTAAGTTTGAGAGGAAAATGAAAATACTTCAAATTTACTTACTTGTTTTCAAAAGTACTACAAATAAATTGTATTTTATTTCTAATGATTATTGTTATGTGGAGTCACCTTAAGGTTGTTAGTGTTTTAAGTATAAATTTTAAGTATATAAATGGAGTAAAAAAACTTATTCAATATTTTCAGTGAAAAGGGTGAACCTAGAGTGAAGGATATTTAGTCGAGAATTTGGCAAAATGGATAACTATTTTTAGTAGGAAAAATTGTATTTTTGAAAAATTAAAGATTCTTAGAAATTTTATTTTCAAACATTTAAGGCTCTTTTAGAAGGTATTTTTAAAAAAATACATCTTTTCAAGTGAAGAAGAGTAATAAGTTTTAACTTTAGAGGAGGAAGATGAAATTCAGAATTATTTAAACAAAATTATTTAAGGACTTCTCCAGATATAGTTATGCACATATAAAAAAAATAAAATAAAAAAATAATGGATCAAAAATCAAAAAGATCCTAAGAAAGAAAAATAAAATGCAAAAAAAAAGTGAGGGGAGGTCCTAATGAAAAATTAGTTTCACTTGAGTATTCACTGAGTAAGGTCATGAACTTACATAGTAAACAACAACTTGATGAACTGTACTATTTTTATTTACCAGATTGTGTACTCCTTAGACTTAGAGTAACCCTGAAATTCACAACAAATGAGAGAATTCTGGTCCATGGGTGATAACCATATAAAGTTTTATAATACATCAATGTTATTAGTGTAGTTTCTTCCGTTAGAAATTGAAAGTAAGGAGGGGAAATGTGAGTAGAAGGGAGATCGAATTAACCTCAATCGTTCTTTGTTTATGAATTTGTGAGTTTATGTATTGGAGTTTTTGTGTCTATATTTGTGAGTCAAGTTGAATGAGTCATTGGAAATGGCAAAACTTATCTCAATATTTTAAACTTGTTAGCATCCACCAATTCCTTTATAAAGTTTAAAATATGTTCCTCTTTAATCTTCAATTTGAATCTGTTCTATTATTTAAAATTCTTTTATAGTGTTATATCAAACATGTGTAGGCTATAATTAGATTCAACAGTAATATTCTACCATGTGTTATTTGTTGATATTTTTGTAGGATGTGTACTAAATTATAAAGTGATCCTTCCCTACCGCATATTTTTGTACTTCATTGTTACACATGTTTGAGCTTAAGTTTGAGAGGAAAATGAAAATATTTCAAATTTAAACCTTACTTGTTTTCAAAAGTACTACAAATAAATTGTATTTTATTTCTAATGATTATTGTTATGTGGAGTCACCTTAAGGATGTTAGAATTTTAAGTATATAAATGGAGTAAAAAAACTTATTCAATATTTTCAGTGAAAAGGGTGAACCTAGAGTGAAGGATATTTAGTCGAGAATTTGGCAAAATGGATAACTATCTTTAGTAGGAAAAATTGTATTTTTGAAAAATTAAAGATTCTTAGAATATTTATTTTCAAACATTTAAGGCTCTTTTAGAAGGTATTTTTCAAAAAATACATCTTTTCAAGTGAAGAAAAGTAATAAGTTTTAACTTTAGAGGAGGATGATGAAATTCAAAATTATTTAAGGACTTCTCCAGATATAGTTATGCACATAAAAAAAAATGAAAGAAAAAAATAATGGATCAAAAATATCCTAAAAAAGAAAAATAAAAGGCAAAAAAAAAGTGAGGGGAGGTCCTAATGAAAAATAAGTGTCACTTGAGTATTCACTGAGTAAGGTCATGAACTTACTTAGTGAACAACATCTTGATGAACTGTACTACTTTTATTTACCAGATTGTGTACTCCTTAGATTTAGAGTCCTTGAAATTGGCAACACATGAGAGAATTCTGGTCCATGGGTGATAATCATAAAAAGTTTTATAATACACCCACATTATTAGTGTAGTTTCTTCCATTAGAAATTGAAAGTAAGGAGGGGAAATGTGAGTAGAAGGGAGATTGAATTAACCTCAATCATTCTTTGTTTATGAATTTGTGAGTTTATGTATTGGCATTTTTGTGTCTATATTTGTGAGTCCAGTTGAATGAGTCATTGGAAATGACAAAACTTATCTCAATATTTTAAACTTGTTAGCATCCGTCAATTCCTTTATAAAGTTTAAAATGTGTTCCTGTTTAATCTTCAGTTTGTATCTGTTCTATTATTTAAAATTTCTTTATAGTGTTATGTCAAGCATGTTTAGCCTATAATTACATTCAACAGTAATATTCTGCCATGTGTTATTTGTTGATATTTTTGTAGGATGTGTACAAAATTGTAAAAGTGATATTTCCCTGCCGCATATTTTTATACTTCATTGTTACACATGTTTGAGCTTAAGTTTGAGAGGAAAATGAAAATACTTCAAATTTAAACCTTACTTGTTATTATATTTTCAAATAAATTGTATTTTATTTCTAATGATTATTGTTATGTGGAGTCACCTTAAGGATGTTAGAATTTTAAGTATACAAATGGAGTAAGAAAACTTATTTAATATTTTCAATGAAAAGAGTGAACCTACAGTGAAAGATATTTAGTCAAGAATTTGGCAAAATGGATAACTATCTTAAGTAGGAAAAATTATTTTTTTGAAAAATTAAAGATTCTTAGAATTTTTATTTTCAAACATTTAAGGCTCTTTTAGAAGGTATTTTTAAAAAAATACATCTTTTCAAGTGAAGAAAATTAATAAGTTTTAACTTTAGAGGAGCATGATGAAATTCAAAATTATTTAAGGACTTCTCCAGATATAGTTATGCACATATAAAATAAATGAAAGAAAAAAAAGGAATGGATCAAAAAGATCCTAAAAAAGAAAAATAAAATGCAAAAAAAAAATGAGGGGAGGTCCTAATGAAAAATTGGTTTCACTTGAGTCTTTCAAGAGTAAAGAACTTAGAACAATCCTAAGCTTATTTTTTATACTTATATTAGTAAAAATTATTTTTAAGAGAGTTCTTATGTCTAGAAAGTAAAGTTCACAGGATCCGAAGTTTAAAAAATCTGCATATATTTCTGAATTAGATATGAAAATAAATTCCTAAGTTTGATGATAAATATTTCAGACTCTGGGTTAGTCCGCTTCACTAGAAGTTCTTCTAATTTGAACTATCACATTTTTAGAATAAAATTTTAGCAATTCAAAATTCCATTAACTCTAATCTATATAAATTATTTAAAAAATGTAGTATTACTTGAGGACAACTAATGTTTAAGTTTGAGGGATTTTAATGTGCCTAAAAATGTAATATTTTTTATGCTATATTTTATAATGATATTACACTTTAAAGGTATGTCTTTTTTTTTGGTTGAAGGTACAACAAATTGAAAATTTTGGAGTGATTAGAGCAAAAGGGACAAAAATGAACAAAAACGGAGCAAACCAGAGTAAATTGAATCGAAACCAGGCACACCAGAGCCATGGAGGCCAAAACCAGGGACTTGAGTGCATGTCTCTGGCGCTTAAGCGCCCAAAATGACGCTTAGGCGCCACAAGACAGAGAGGAGGGCTGAAGCGCCCAAAATCGGCGCTTGAGCCCAGAATCGGCGCTTGAGCACCCAAAACGATTTTCAAACTTTCTTCTAGAATATACATCGGATTTGGACGATTTTTGAAACGGTGTTTCATGTGACTCTTGGAAAATTCATTGAAAATGATAAAAGGGACTTTCTAGAAGAATTTGGGAAGGTTATAAGGAGTTTTAAAGAGGCACTTAAGGCACCATTTGGAAATTGAATATGGACATTTTTTAAGAGACGCTTAAGAAACTCTTGGGAAATTATAAATAAGGCTTGAAAATATGTTTAAAATCAATCTCTTGGACTCTTGAACAAATTAGAAGAGGAGAAGAAGGCTTGGAGAAGAAGAAGGCTTGAACGTGAGCCCCAAGGGGGGCGACAAGGTGAGAGAGAAAAAGAGAGGGAGATTTCTTCTTTTCTTTTCACTTTGTTCTTGGAGAGAATTGTAAGAAGATTGTTTTTGTTATACAAGGAGAGTTTAATTTTCATCAAAGATAAGTATTTTCATTGTATTTTGATTTGAATTTAGTACTTTGTTTGTATGATTTCAAATGTTTGTATGACTTTGTTTGTATGATTTCAAAGTCTTGTTCAATGAAAATTTCTTGTTGTTTCTCCATGTGTAGTGAGTAATTTTCTTTACTCTTCCCTCTTATAATGAATTAGTATGCATGTGTAGCATATATAATTGAATAGAGTGAGAATATATTGTGATAATTTTACTTTGTTCTTCATTTAGAAGTAAACTTGATCAATTTGCATGTTAAAACTTGTTGTGAGAACATGTAAGATCTGTGATGGTATTGTCTCAATCAACTAATTGTAGAATCATATGAGATTGTATGGATAAGAATCTAGCCCATATGGTTCGGTGCAAATAAATAGGGAGAGATACTTTTATGGGTGTAGAATTAGAGAAATTTAGAGTGACAGGCTAAAACCCCTAATTTGATTTATAATTTTAAGTTTTAATACGAGATGTTAGCCCCAGGTGGAGGGAGAAGAGAGAACTCTAGAGTGAGAGCTAGTATCTTCCTGCCTAACTCGGCTTCAAGTCTATTCAAACTTTAAATTAGTCAACGTTCTTTATAGCATCTCTAATAAAGGTAAAGAATATAATTGCTCATATTTATCACAATCTCTCTGACTGCTTATTTTACTTTTACACGTGTCACTAATTTCATTGCATGAGGAATGGTACTTTTAATATATTAAACCTCACTTTCTGATTTTCACTAAGTATTTTAGTTTAGGAGTAAAAGTATTATTCTAGTGATAATTATAGGATATAATCAAAATCAAACATTTATCTACCTTCTAAGCTAGGGCGTGTTATTCTAGAATAGAACTTCTCTTGAAAGCCGTCGTGATCAACTTCATAAATCCTTACATATAGAAAATATCGAGATCAATTTCCCAGCATTGTTTACTTGTAAGATCTCATTCGAATTTGAATCAGTATCAAAATCAACAGTTATTATGATTTTAGCAGACGGCAAGGTGGCAAGAATCAGATCTTATTCGAAAGTTATAGGGGCATGAGGCCTTTCTTTCTGCCTTACCATCTCTTTATCTATTTCCAAGAGAAAACTAATAAGGGGTGGAGCTCGTAAGCCTCATGTGGTAATGAAGGTTGGTATCAGTGCTTTTTTAGGGACACAAAATATGTTGCATCGTCATATATACCGACCTTATTCAAATAGAAGGGTTGGATATCGCCTGAAAGGGAGAACTCTTCTCCTTCACGAGTGCCGTGTAGGGTCGAAGGTACCATTTCATATTCATGAATTTAAGGGCGTCCGAACAAAGCTCCAAAGGACGTATTTCCATCTATAATATGGAATTTAACTTCACTTTTAAACTCTCCAAACGGTGATAGACCCTAAGGTCTTTTGGCCCCTTTCATTGAAATCATTTAACATGATTTTAATAAACACAGCCTTCTTGAATTTAACAAGAGCATTTCAACGGTATGATAGTCGACTATGTTTACAGATGCGTCTGGATCAACAAGTATACGATTTAATGGAGTACTGCATATCATACAATGGACGGTTAAGATCTGTAGTGCCTAATAACATGTCCTCTACAGAGAATGTAATGACATGTATGTTTTGCGATACCGTTGGGTCTTTCATCCTCTCCTCCATATAATAGGCATGAAAGGCATCAAGCTCAAAAAAAGCTTTAACCCAAATCTCTGTAAGCTTGAAGAACAATAAAAATGCATCACAGATATTTAAGGAAGCTGACAACATTTTCAGGTGTGTCAGTGCATTATAATTCACTTTCTTGGATAGATTTTTATTTTGATTCCCATGATCAAGGATCTTGGGATGCCCGCTTACCTATCAGGTAACGATTTCTTTCCCCTTCTCCTTTGAGGTTGGCTTAGCCATCCTAGGAGTTAAAGTCGTGTCATTATGTAAATGTACATGTTGAACATTTCCATGAAGGGACTCAAAGGGGTCATCCTTATTGGAACACTCAACTAATACTTCCTTCGGAGAGCATTCACAGTCAAATGGCTAACATATGACATTAGAATAGTCACTCAACTTAGCATATACATTACACGTCATCGAGGGAGGGCAATAATGGATATTGCACTTCTCCCTCACCATCACTATCAAGTGTATCAGCAAAAGTAAGCATATACAAATGAAACATAGAAGAATAATCATCAGCTCTCCTTTTATTTCATCATCAAAAGTACAAACTATGTCGGGAGGGACATCAGCACAACCCCCTTCTGAACTTAGAAGTACATTATATACAAAAGGAGAAGCATTTAATGAAGCATCCGCGGAAGGCTTGATCGGACAAGACATAATCACTTTGGTTGGTCCTCATTCACGAGGCTTCTCTAAATACTGTTCTAGAATCTCGATCTCTCCCGCCTTATATCGTGCTTCCAACTAATCTTTGAAAGGGAAGCATTCTTCAAGGACGTGACCCAAATGTTAATGACATAGGCAATAGTTTGATTCTCTAAATTGTTTTACCTCATCAGGTTCTTCGGTGAGGTAACTTTATTCCTTGTTTAAGCAGTTTCTTAAAAATATTTCTCAAACATTCGTGTTTAAACAAATAAGTTCTATATTTTCTCTACTAAAACGTTTGAGCAATGAGGAGTCGGGCGAGCTGGCTTTGTCGACATGATAGGCTTTCTAAGCCTGCTATCAAATGTTATTAAGGCTAGGCTCTCTTCCGGCATCTTGGAAGAGCCTGCTATCAGTGGCTTCCTTCCTTTAGTCTTGTCATTATCATTTTTAAAGATAAAGGAACCTGCAGAATCTTGCAAACTAGCAACTTTTTCCATCAACATCAAATGTTTTAATCATTATAATTTTTAATAACACAGAGATACAACCTTTTATTTTGCCCGTCGGAAATGTAACGGCATATTGTTCCTGGAATTGAGGCTCACACTGCATACTGAAGATTCGCCACTGCATCACGAGGTCCAATAAAGACTCATTAGATTTTTGTTGTGCCAACATCTAGTGATGTGCACCAGCAAACCATTTCACAAAAGCGTCTTCTAGCTCAAAAAAATATTTTAAAAGTGTCATTTGGTAGATCGGCTTACCATTCAAAGATAAAGTTTGCCAAGCTGGCGTTGAAATCAAGTAAGCAAAGCATCGTTGTTACCGACATTGCAGCATAATGCTCTGAACCGAGCAATATGTAGTCGGGGATTTCCAACTCCATCAAATTGTTTAAAGCGTGAGGAACGAATCCTAGAGGATACAAAATATATACATAATCCTCTAGATATGGTCGACCCTTCCGCACAACAGTATCTCCTTACTACACTGCAAACACAACCTTCAACTTAGCATTCACTAAAGACTGTAGATGTAGGTCAGATGCAACACGCTCGAGAGGAGCACTAGAGGATGCCATATGAACGTGCCTATCAGGTACAGAAAGTACGATGGGCACAGTCGAATGTGTCACAGTTTGCATCAGAGACAAGGATGCATTGACCCTACCCTACCGCTTTGCAAGGTTGCTGCTACCTAGGTCGTGAATAGGATAATTTGGCTCTACATGAGAGCAATCATCTCATCCTTGGTATTAACCTCATAATCAATCGGGGCCACACCTTGAGTCACAGTAGACTCCTAGTGTTCTTCCTCTTTGAGATTTGGAATAGTATTGTCAGCAGCAGATCTCAGTTGTACTTTGGTTGTTATAATCATAACATGATGAGAAGTTGCCTCATTAATATGACGAGGGGGTATCTCAAAAAAGGTCACCTCACCATCACACAAGTCATCGCCCAGAGATCATCCTCATCGAGGAAATCTTCTAGAATATCTGACAAATTCCCGGATAAATGGTTCCCAAGATCCATCTCAGGCTCAACTACATGGGCAGCCTGAGGTGGTATGAAATAAGACCAACTGAAGGGATGACTCCCTCCGGAACTGACTCAACATCTTCCTTGATAGGAGCTATAGTAAGAACTATAGTGGCAGGTAATTTTCTCACGCACTGCCTTTTATTAGCATGGGATGACAACGCTTTCGCACGTATTTATTTTTAAAAGGATAAGGCAACAACCGACGGAGAAATTTTCCAAGTCTCCCCTGATTAGCATAGGAAATATTAAATTTTGTTTTGCTCAAAGATGAAGAAAAATAACTATTTTTTTTGTTTATTCTATGTAACAACATTTACATTTGATGCAGGGGAGGCCGCTAACACAGTATCAAAAGTAGAAGAGTCCGGTACAACAACTGTAGATGTTGTCGCACCTGGTCATAGGCGACACCTCAGTGGGGTCTACAGCTTGAATCATAGATGGTAGATATCCAAGTCACACAGCGGACCTTCGAGTATATCGTCGTCCCCTGCTATGATGACTCTGTGGGAAGTAGAGAAATCCTCACATCACTCTACCAGAAGTCTACGAAATTCAAGTAAGAAACTTCTTTTCAGTCACAGGTCCCTTCCTCTTTAGAAAAGAAACCGCTCCAAAAGATCTGTGGTAGAGAAATCAAAATGAACAGTTGTGAAACGTCCAACGTCGCGAGGAGAAAGATGGGTCTTCGTCTTGGTAATCTTGTCCAAGATGAATTCCTCCAAAGACTAACCCACCTCCAAACAAAAATGAACCGAAAAGCAACAAATGCAAAAGAAGACTAACCCACCTCCAAAGACAATTTAGAAAGAAAGGTCAAAGTGGTAGGAGGGTTGTCCTAAAACATCCAACCAGTGGAACTCCTTGATCGGGAAATGAAATAGGCACATTTCCCAATTGCTAACTCCGACACACCTCAAAAGACCAATTATCGAGATTTTCGGTCTGCCCCCGAACCTTCCCCAAAATGCAAAATGAAACTCTCATCTTTTCTCTCTTTTCTTCCATTTTTTTTTTCTTTCTCTTTTTCTTTTATTGAAACCAATTCGGCCCCAAGAGTTGAGTCCTGAATTCTCTCCCAACATTTAATAAATTGTTCCTCAAAAAAGGTACATTTGAATTCTTCCAAGCAACAAAGATTGAAGATTGCAATTTATAAAGATTAAAACATCTAATTTTATCTCAAATTAAAGCTTCCATGAGGTATAAATCCCACGCAACACAATGGAACCCAAACAGGTGCCCACGACTAGGAACAGCAGGGGAGCCAGCCCGACACAAAGGCTTTCAAATAGGTGTTCTCATGTAGGGGCAGCAAAAAAAGCCGACCTCAATCACGACACATGGAGAGCCCAAACAGATATTTACATATTTCACGTAGAGTAGCTGGGGGAAAGCAACCAAAGCCAACATATAGAGACTCAAACTGCAGGTCTCGCGTAAGGCAGCAGAGGAACACCAAAACCAACATAAAGGAAGCCTCAAGTAGCAGGTTTTGGGTAGGACAGAAGGGGAATAACCAAAATCAGCACTAGGGGAACAAACCCGACACAAATGCTCTCAAATAGGTGTTCTCAGGTAGGGGCAGCAGGGAAGCCACCAAGCCAACACAGAACTCTCCGAAAGCCTTGAAACAAAAGGAAAATCATGCATTCATATTTCGAATAGTATGGAAGCATAGCTGAGCACCCAAAGCGAACTCCAAAAGCCTCCAAAAACTCAATTATTTCATCCTGCATATGTTTTGAATGGGGAGGCAGCAAAGAAACAGCAAAACAAAGCCCCAAAGTAAAACTTCCAAACTTCCAAAATTAAATAAAATCACCTGCATATGTTTCGAACAGAGGGGCAGCAACAAAGAACAAAATCAAGCCCCCAAAACATGTTCCAAAGAAAACCTCAGATTAAATCAGTTCAGCGAGGAGAAAAGGGAAAACCGCAGCCTTGCAAGGCAAAAATGACCTCAAACTTCCACATACAGGTACAGATATGATAAGAAAATAACGAGGAAGCTTGCACATGCATAAGAGTTAAACCGTGCTTTTCTTGTAAGCCTACATCCTTAGCTAATCAACATGGAGCAGTTAAATCAGATTTAACAGAAATGCTAAAAGTCTAAACATCCATAGAAATTGTTAATAATTTCGAAATGAGATTCCAGGTAAATAAAGCACCCAAGCGCGTGTGTGTGTGTGTGTGTGTGTGTGTGTGTGTGTGTGTGTGTGTGTCTTCTCTTTTTTTGAAGTAAGGAAAGGGAAAAAACTCGCTCAAAACTTTTTATCCCTTCGAGCCTGTTCAACCTCTATCGAGCGGAAAAGAGAGAAATTACCTTGCTAGAGCTTTTAAAAGAAACAAAGGGAAAGTCATAGAACTCCCAAACACCAGATCCCTGAGCACCTAACTGAACACAACCAATCAACTTACCGCGAATGGGCTCCCGCGCAGCGAGACGAAGCAGAAGGCTTCGAGAAGAGACGATTTTAGGCAGAATATGTCGGGCGAGGAGTCAAAGGCACGGCTAGGGCTCCACCTGGGCTGGCTCGCGACCGCGAAGAAGAGGGAGTTCAGTCGGATTCAGCTTGGGTTGCGAATGAGAGGAAAGAGCAGACAGGTCTGAGCGACTTAGGGATTTTAAGAAAATAAACCCCTCCCACGGTTATATAATACAAATATAACCCCTCCATAATATATATGATGTTTAAATTTGCTCGATTTGCGCACCTCTCGTTCGTGCACAAAACCCTATCGAAGTGGGAGTCCTTCCTAACTAAAGTTGATGTTCTGGACGCGTCGGCGCGGTACGTTTTGTCATCTGGAGTCGTCCGGACGACTCTATCGACAATCGGGTCGAAAACGTGTCAAATTCGAATTTCGTCGAAATAATCGCTTGTGATCAATCGTGGAGCCTCATACAGGTGCGAGAGACGTGAATTTCAATAATTATGTGCGTCAACGTGTGGATTGTGGTAATTGTGCATCGTGGAAGTGCGTGGTGAACTCAATGGGTTTTCCTAGGGTTTCAGATCCTAAGGGTAATTGACTCGAGTTTCGTCGCGCTGGTTTTAATCGACTCAATTAAGCGTTAAGGATGTAGAACCGGTCATATGAAACTACGAGGAGTCAAGAAGCAACTCGAATTTCTAGTTAGTGCGGGCCTAGACTAGTCCTCTAAGAGATTCGGTGGGAAACCCTAACACTAGATCCTAGGCTCTAAGAAGAGGAAGTGACCTCACCAAAAATAAGGTCAACAAATATGTTCTAATAAAAGTTTATCTGGTTGGAATAGGGATCTCTCCTTCATTTCTCAAGGCTGGTAAGAAATTAAGAAAACTGGTTGGAAACTACCAAGAGCTACAAGGAGCTAACAAGCTGTCTTGGTAATGCTCTATACCGTAGAATCATAAAAGCCCTTGTCTTCTCCTTTCAAAGTAGTTGAGCATTCCAGAGATGGATTCCAACTTTTGATCATCAAAACCTTCCCAATAAAGAAATTCGTCTGCATAGAATAGTATTAAGTTGCTAACCGTAGAACCTAACACTAGAAATGAAACCAAAGGGTTCAACAAGCACCAAAAGTGACATAAGGAAACATATCAGTTCACAATAGTGTAAGGAAGACTCCTAGAAAAATGGTGAGTCTCCTTCCCAGCAGAGTCGCCAATATATTTTTGTTCTTTTTATCAGAGTGAACAACATGTTTATGCAATGTCTTATTCTCTTAACATCTAATGTTTCTCCTTTTTGAATCATTTTGGTGGTTTTAGAAGGAGATTATTGAAAATAAGATTAATAAGACGATGAATAGACAAGCTATCAACTCTGATAAAAAGAAAAAAAATAACATCATTGATGGAAAATGAGAGCTTCACGTCCACCACCATTTGCATGGAGTTGGATATTACCTCAACATTTAATTTCAATATGCTAAGAGCAAGTCTACTAAGGATAAGACAAAGTTGATGTTATATCATTGCACAAATAAATTAGTTGCTAACCCAACTGAAAGGAAAATTAATAATATGCAAGTTGTTCTATTTAGTAATAACGAAAATTTTTTGGGCAGCAACAAGCAAAAGAAAATATTATAAAATATTCTCCAAGTATTCAATAACAACAAAAAGTCTTTATCCCACTAATTGGGGTCAGCTACATGAATCCTTTTTTCTCCGTTGTGTACTATTGAGTCTCATGTTTCATTTAATTCTAATAAATTAAGATCATTTTTTTATACAATATGCCCAAATCATTCTGGGTCTACCTCTGTCTTTCTAAACATAAGTTGAATCTAAAACATCTACTCTCCTAACCGGATTATCATATTGTCGACGTTTAATGTGACCAAACCATCTAAGACGACTCTCTAATTTTATCTGCCATTGGAGCTACACCAACTCTATCACGGATATATTTATTTCGCATTTTGTCTCAAGTGTCAAGCCACTCATCCACCAAACCATTCTCATCTCAGCAACACTTAACTATGTTTTATGCATGTGTTTTAAAGGCTAACATTCTATAACACAGAGCATTGCAAGTCTCACCACCATCTTATAAAATTTTCCTTTCAGTCTAAGCGGCACTTTTCTATCAAACAATAGGCCCAATACATTCTTCTACTTCAACTAACCAACTTGGATTCTACTAATAACATCCAAATCTAGATCACCATCACTTTGAATAAAAGACGAGGGATATCTAAAGTGTTCACACCTTTTTAATGAATTGATCACCCATAATTACAATTAAGTTTATGAAAATCAGATCGGACATTGAACCAATAGAAGTAGAGGTTCAACCGGATGACCTAATAAATCATAAATGTATTTAAAAATGACAATACATAAGATTTACATCCAACTCAATTCATATATATTTAAATAACTAACACCTAAAATTCGATTTAAATATGTCATTTTATCTATGCATAAAAACTTGTATTTCAACTTTTAAAAATTAAAATAGTGATATGTTTTATAATTAAAATAGTGATATGTTTTATAGTGATATGTTTTATGTGATATGGATAATTTTGGTGGTATAAATGTAAAATAAAAAGAGTTTTGGTATTAGTTAAACAAAAAAATTGAGTAGTATGTATGTAAATTGAATTTATTTGTAATAATGATTTTTTTGATGTGATATGAGTGATTTGGGAGGTATAAATTTAAAAAAAAATAGAGGTTAGGTGTTAGATATGTAAAATACATAAAATTAGGTGGTATGTATGTAAATGCTCGTGAACCAAACAGTTCCTTGGAATCAAAGCCAGTTGACCGGTTCAGGGGTTGAACTGCTGGTTCAACCCAGTTCCAGACGGCTCTATATCAAAGGGGTTTTTTATGCTAACCGAAACCAGACCAATTGTCGTCCAGTCCAATTTTCTAAACCTTGGTTACAACCCTGCCACTAGAGCTACTACAACTACTAAAACTAAATTCTATGTATTTGGTTATAGTTCTACTCAAACAAAAACTTTAGTCTCCAATGTAGACCTCCATAATTAAGATTTTTCCTGAACTTTTTCTCTAGTCTTATCCACAAGAAGCATATCATCAACAAAAAGCATAAACCAAAATACATCCTCTTGTAAATGCCCAGTAAGAGCATCCATAGCTAAAGCAAAAAGATATGGGCTTAAAATCGATCCCTGATGTAATCCAGCTGAAATAGAAAAATATTGAGTTAATCCTCCAATTCGAACACAAGTAACACCTCTAGTATACATATCTTTAATGACTTGAATTAAAGTCATATCAACACCTTTCTTCTCTAGAACTCTCCAAAGGATTTCTCTTGGAAACCTATCGTAAGCTTTTTCTAAATCAAAAAAAATCAAATGCAGATTCTCCTTATTCTCTCTATACTTCACCATCAAATTTCTCAGTAAATGTATAGCATCTATAGTAGACCTACCCAACATAAATCCAAAATGATTATGAGAAATCTTTGTAATACGCGTCTTAATCTATGTTCAAGTACTCTCTCCTATAATTTTAAAGTATGACAAATCAATTTAATTCCTCTAAAATTTGCATACTTGTGCACCTCCTTTATTTTTAAAAAATGGGGACCAAAAGACACTTACTCCACTCCTCAAACATCTTTTTATTTTTAAAATAAATTTAAAGAGTTTAGTAAGCCAGCAAACTCACAAATCTCCTAAATATTTCCACACTTCAATTAGGATATCATTGGTCTTGTTGATTTTCCACCATTGGTTTTTTTAAAGCCTCCTCAACTTCTTTTTTTACTAATACAACGAAAAAAATAAGATATTTTTTTTATTTTTAACGATATTAAAGTTACTAAGGTCGATCGCACTTTCACAAAATTCATTGAAAAATTTATCAAAAATAACTCGCCCACTTATTCTAAATATTTTTTTTCTAAGCACTTTTTGAATTTCATCGTTAATACACGAGTTAACTCTTTAGTTTTTTTTCTCTTTGTTTGACAAATTTATAAAAATATTTCTCACCCTCTTTAGTATTTAATTTATTATAACAATCACTAAAACAAGAATAATTAGCATCACAAATTATTTTTTTAGAATCCTGCGAGCTACCTTATATTTTTCTTAATTCCCTAAGTTTTTACATTTAAACCATTTTTTATAAACCAATTTATATTTGTATGTTTTCTTGCATAATATTATTCCCCCACCAAATATTTTTATTTATAGAAATTTTTCATTTCAATTCTCCAAGTAAATCTTTTGTCACTTGTTTAATAGTGTTTGTTACTTTATCCCACAAAGAATTTACTTATTCATGAAATCGCAAATCTTAATATCTTGAAGTTTACTCATAAAAATAATTTTATTTATTTCTTTTAGGTGTCTCTATCTAATTCTAGCACAATGATTTCTAATATTCTTTATCATACAACTCTTAATCTTAAAAGTCAGAACTAATAATTGATGTTAAGTGCTTAAATTTTCATTAAAGAATGACCTTACAATCTCTACATTCTCAACTCTCTTTTTCTCATAAGAAAATAATCACATAAGAAAATAATCAATTTGTCTCAATTTGTCTTTTATTAGATCAATGCTTATAAGTAATAATATGCTCATTTCTTTTCTTAAATAAATTATTAACAACAATAAAATCATGCGCTAAAGCAAAACCTAATATGACTCTACCTTCTTCTTTAATCACTCCAAAACCGTAGTCTCCAAGAATATTTCTAAAATCTTCTACCTCTCTACCAACATGTCCATTTAAATCACTTCCAATAAAAAATTTTTCTTCAAAAGGTCATTTGTATTAAGTCATGTAGGTCATTCCAGAATTTTTCTTTAAAACTTATATCTAAACCTTACTTAAGAAGCATAATCACATATAATCAACAAGAATCTTAAAGGCTATAATTCTATTTCCAATTCTATTAATTTTTATAACATTATCTTTCAAACTCTTATCTATAATTACACCTACATCATTTGTAGTGCGACTCATACCTATACTAAAATTTAATACATAAGCTATCAATTTCCTCAGTTTTTTCTCCAACCCATTTAGTTTCTTGAATACATAAGATATTTATCTTCTTATAAAACATAATATCAACTAATTTCATTAATTTACGTGTAAGAGTACATATATTCCAAAATCATGTCCTAATATTAATTTCATGAACTAACTTGTTTAACTACATCCGTCCGTAATGCGGGAACCCTTGCTCATTTGAAACTACACCTGAACCTCGGCTTAGCGCCCCGTTCAGGTCATACAGCGTGTTGCTTCCAGGAGATGCCTAGCATTAATATAGGGATTCATGTCATAATTTTTCAATTAATTTTATGTTTATTGTCGACAACATAACGCAACCCTCCGATTTTCACATTTGGGGCTTAAGACCGAACAATAGCAGTGTTTTTTTATTTCTAAATCAGGATTATCTAAATTCTAAATTATTTATTTCTAAATATATCATTTCCTTTTAAATATAGTTGAATGAATGATCCAATATGGTGATGTTACTCTAGAGCTACAACATTTATTATTAAAGTATTATAACTTACATGCTTGTCATCTTAATACAAGCGCAATCGGAGCACATATAATCAAGTTGAGACAAAAAAAGAAATCAGGTGATGACCTTAAAGATGAATTCCTTGATGTGCATATGGTGATGGTACTCTAGAGCTACAACATTTTATTATTAAAGTATTATACCTTACACACTCATCATCTTGATATAAGCACAATTAGAGCACATATAATCAAGTTGATATAAAAAAAAATGTTGTGATGACCATAAAGATAAATTCCTTAGTGTACATATATATAACAAGAGATTAGTTGATAGAAATATGAAGAAAAAACTTTTGATGGACAACAAAAATCTCACTATAAGAAGACATGTCATCAAAATATGAGTGGTCTATGGATAACGACAATGGGGTTGAGTTACAACAAGAAAATATGAATATTAATTTTTTTGGTAAAGATAGAAAATAGACTAATATATCCAGCACAATACAACAAAAGATAAAAAGAAAACTATATTTATAAAAATTTAAGTAATTAATGATATATTAAATTTGAATTCCTATTCTATTTTTTTTATTAATTAACCTTTATTAGTGAAAGTGGAGAAAGATAACTGATTTAATAAAAAAAGAAAAAAAATGAGAGGTCTTAGACTAAATTGAATAAGAGGAGAGAAAATCATTCAGTATACTTGTTGACTCAAATGAAAATCACATGAGTTAAGAGAGTGAAAAGAATTTTTTATTATTTATTATGTTCTTAGTTAGATCAATGAATGTTATTATGTTGGACAATAAACGTGAGATAACTATTATATTAAACTTATCTTATGGTTTACTTTCCTTTGATATTTTATGTTATTCTTATGTTTTATATTATATTATTTTACATTATATGTTTGCTTTATGTAAGTCACATTACATAACATTGTGGCTTACAGTTTTACATTTTTTTATTTTCCTTGACAAGGTGTTTTTATTGTAATGCTTATGCCTGAAAATGCCTCAAAGCATTCGCAAAATGTCTCCAAAGTCAAATGTGTGATTTAAAACAATGATGAAAAAAACCATAGTCAGCTCTTTGACCATTATTGAATGGTTTCCGCCTTTAGGATGCTTATCCCTAATGTGTCTCTCTGATCCAGGGAAACAATAAAAAATTACAAAAATTTATGCCTCATTTCCTGCGCAAATAAATAATGCCCAAAACAATTTTACAAAAATCTACATTAAATTTTGTTTATTTTGATCAATAAAATAATATATAAATCAAAATGTATATTAGACATTAAGAACTAGTTTCATCCTAAAATTATTATCTATAAGTTTTTATTTAGGCTATTGTAGAAAATTTATGTTTTTTGCTTAATTATGTGACATGCTACAAAGATTAATTTGGCGGCTAAAGATGATTTTCCAATTTAATAGGATATTACAATTATTACTTATATTACTTGAGCATTGTTGCAGGGCTATCCAGTTTGCGCCCATCGACCGAGCTTGACTTTGTTTCGGTCGAGTCATCCACACTTGATCGAACTAGCCCTCGGCATTAAAACTTCGATCCATTTATTCGCTCGCCTACACTCCATCCCGCATCATGCGCTTCGCTCGCCTTCTCCCCTGTGCACTATTCTTCTGCCTCCGCTCCTAGCCTTTGCAACTTCTACTTTTCACTTCTTTCCTTCTAAAGATCTTGTCTTTACTATCTTCCTTTCCTCCTCTATTTATGCATGTTATTTTCTGAAGTCTAGCGAGCAAGTTTCTTTCTGCTTCTGATTCCAAGTTCGCTCTAAGACGTTCTCTCTTCCGAGCGTTGGATAAGCGTTGTATCCAACGTTGAGTGGTGCTTCTGTAGTACCTCCCTACTCTTCTCAGTTGTCAGCAACCTTCTAGTTTCACTCCTCAAGCGTTTCACTGGCTAATCTCCCCCACCTGCCGCTAGTCCTGCCGTGTTCTCACAGCAGCCATATTTCTGCTCTCGTCGCCCCGTGTCGAACTTTCCTGCTTCCCTCAATACACC
>NW_018245017.1:156093-179162 GCF_001263595.1 Phalaenopsis equestris | reverse complement strand
ACCCTGTATTCCTACAAACCCCCCCCCCCCCCCCTGCGACCACCATGTCGTCGGACCGCACCTACCTACCAGCCAGTTTCCCCCAGTCGGCCTTCACCTGCAAGTCGTTCTACTATTCAGGTTTTCCTAACCGTCTGTCCACCACTATCCGCCCACTACTAGCAATCACTGGGTACCCCTAGTTCTTTCTAGTGGGTCTTCAGCTATTACCTCTCATCGTCGCGTCGAATCCATCACAACTCAGAACTATTTCTGCCTCATGCTTAGTTTTATTCTGCATTTGCTATTTTGTTTAACCCTCGTGTGTTATTTCTTTTATAGTTTATGTGGCATATCATTAAATAGTTATGCACTATTATTGTAAGGAGTCGTCAATGTATTTGCTTTTACATTCAGCAATAAATTTTGTCTCGTCTAAGTCCTTGTTTGAGTTAACCACGATCTCATTTTATATCAGAGCTAGCTCAATCCTATTCCTACCCTGGGGTTCACTAGCATCCACCCCCACCCAGTCCACCAAAAATATTTTCTTTTCCCTTCTATCCTTACCCTTTTCCCTTTTTTTAAATTTTTTTCTTGTCTTCTCCTCCTTCCTTCTCTGGTCTCATTCCTGAAACACTTGCAATCATGTCACCACGTCGATATGTTTCAAGCCCGGCCCGGGAAGAAATACAACGAGAGATTCGTCGCTTACAACAATACTTGATCGAAATGGATGATGGGACTCAAGGGGACGTTACTCTCGACCATTACATCAAGAGTCGAAGAGGAGACCGCAAAGATGACCTAAATCTGTTTCACCGCGATGACGTCAACGATGACGAATATTGCTCGTGCCTCTTTGGCATTCACTATTACAGGAGACCGCGTATGGAGCCCACGTTCAGAAGGCCCATCGGGATCTCGGCATCAAAATGGACCTACTTAAATTTAACAAAAGCATGAACCTTGACGATTTCATCGACTGTTTGAAAGCAATTGAATGCATCTTTGATTAAAATGAGGTACCTGAGGACAAACAAGTTAAGCTTACTGCTATCAAACTAAAGAAAAGCACGTCATTATGGTAGAATAACTTGCAACGACAACGGTGGCGCAACAGGGATGACAAGATTACTAAGTGAACCAAAATGAAGAAAGCAAAGCAAAAAAATATCTGACGCCCCACTATCGCTAAGATATGTTTGTCCCGCTCCACATCTTGCAGCAGCGTCACCTGTCAGTCGAGGAATTCACGACACCATTCGATCAACTACATATGAAGTGTGAACTGATCGAGCGAGAGAAGCACACACTTGCTAATTTGGTGGTTTAAAATGCGCCATTAGCAATATTGTTCAACTCCAGCCGTACCGGATGCTAAAAGATGTCCAGTCGCACAAAAATTAGAACGACAACAGAAGCAAGCCAAGTCTCAAAACTCCTTCCGATAGCAGTCTACCATCAGACCATCAACTTAACCACACCTACCCCCATGTCCACGTCAAAAGTTGGCAAGTCACTGTCAGGAAACACGAAAACCACCCCGAGGGGCACAAAACTCGAAAGGGGAAGTTCCTCTGAGATAGTTCCTAGACGAAAATGTTTTAGGTGCCACGGATACGGCCACATCGCCGCCAATTGCCCAACCACCCGCATTATCTCTTTTACTGAAGAAGACATTGTCGAAGAAGTCGAGAAAGCCCAATCTGAGGATGGTTCAGAAGAAGCACTTCCCCTCCCCACTAACAAAGGCGAGCTATTGGTCAAAGGGAGGGTCCTTCAATCAGAACCCGACAGAGATCTGTAATGGCTACGACTGCATCTTTCGTATCACATTCAATGTCAAAGGCGAAATCTAAAATTGAATCATCAATGGCGGTAGCCGCGAAAATGTCATATCCGCCTTAATGGTCAAGAAATTAGGTTTAGCCACACAAAAACATCTAGAATCCTACTTTCTCACTTGGCTCAAAAAAAGGAAACGAAATTCACGCCGATCAATAATGCTTAGTCAAATTCTCCATCAGCAATCAACTACAAGAGTAAGTATAGTTCTAATGGATGCATATCACATCTTTATGGCGAGGCCAAGGCAAATCGACTGAAAAACACAGCACGATGGCTTCAAAAACACCTACACATTCAAAAACAATGGAAAACACATCATGTTATTGTCTGTAAAATAAGTGTGGACCACGATCGACACCGAAAAAGCATTAATCTAACGAGCCACCTTCCTGCAATCAGCTTGCGATGTGTGAATAGTACTAGCTCTGGTCCTCCTAGAAGGTGTCGGGCAGGATACTGAGATAAACACACAACTTAAACCACTCCTAAACAACTTCCAAGACCTCCTGACTGACGATCCAAGACCTCCTGACTGACGATCTCCCAAATGGATTACCTCCACTGCGAGACATCTAACATGCCATCGACCTCATACCAAAGTTGGTCCTACTAAATAGAACTGTTTACTGATTACTACCCGCAGAGTACGAGAAAGACCTTGTTAAGAGAGAATTAATACGCAAAAACACCAGTCCTTGTGTTGTCCCCGCCCTCATCGTACCCAGAAGATGACTCCTGGTAGATGTGCATTGACGGTCATGTTATAAACAAAATTACAATCAAATATCTCTTTCTCGTACGACTCGATGATCACTTAAAACGACGCCACCGTCTTCTCAAAGATTGACCTATGAAATGGTTATCATCAGATCCGAACGTGACCGAAAGACGAATGATGGTAACCTTTAAAATACGAGATAGACTTTTATGAATGGACAATCATGCCTTTTGGCATGTCCAATGTGCCCAGCAAATTCATGCGCCTAGTTAATCAAGTCTTTCAAGCTCATATTGGGAAATTTGTGGTGGTCTATTTCAAGCATATCTTGGTTTATAGTAAATCCAAAGAAAACCACCTACAACATCTAAGGGCAGTATTCGAGGTTTTATGATCCGAACAACTGTACGCCCATCCCAAGAAGTGTCACTTCCTCACAAACCAAATCCGTTTTTTGTTCTACATTGTGTCTAGCACGGGGATACAGATGGACCCTACAAAAATTGATGCAATTGTAAACTGGACAGTGCCACAATCTTTTACCAAACTTTAACAATTTTTGGGACTAGCCTCCTTCTACCGAAGATATGTTTGCAGCTTCAGCAATATCACCGCCCCCACATAAGGTTGAAATGAAAAGAATTCACATGGACAATCGCAGCCCAAATCAACTTCGACATATTGAAGGAAAAGGCCCAAATCAGCTTCTTGCCTTACCTGATTTCAACCAACCATTTGAGATTGAGTGACACTTCCGGCATAAGCGATGGCGTTGTACTAACTCAAAGTGGTCACCATAGCCTATTTTAGTGAAAAACTAAATGAGATTCGACAATAATATTCCACTTACAATAGAATTTTATGCCACTGTTAGAGCACTAAAACACTTGATTCATTATATACTCACAACTGACTTTACCCTCTTCACAGATCATGAAGCTCTAAAATTTTTAAACACTCGGATTAAACTCAAAGGATTTCACACTAACAGGGTAGAATTCTTAAAAACCTTCCATTTCATACTCAAACATAAAGTGAAAAACCAGAATCATGTCGCGGACGCTCTAAACTGCCATCACCTCCCAATCACATCCTTATAGGCACACGTGGCAGCCTTTGCAGTTCTTAAAGACTTATACGAGACAAGTAAAGACTTCAAGGAAATCTGAGAACAATGTTGGGAGAAACCTCACAAGCAGTTCAAAAAGATGAACGACTATTTGTTCAGCCAAAACAAATTATGCATTCCCGAATGCTCACTACAAGAAGTTATCATCCAGGAGAACCACGGATGCGGATTAGCCCGCCATTTTGGCAAAGATAAAACACACGCACTCAAGAGAACATTTTTTTCGGCCCTGACAAACACGAGATGTAGAGAGACACGTCTAATCATGTAAGATTTGTTGTATCTTCAAAACACGAGGCCAAAATATAGGATTGTACACACCTTTACCGGTCCCTGAAGCACCTTGGGTCGATGTTAGAATGGACTTTATCATAGAACTTCCACGCACACAAAGAAATAAAAATTTTGTCATCGTAATAGTTGAACGCTTCTCAAAGATAGAATATTTCTTTGCTTGCCATTGGACGTTAGATGCATATCATATTATCGATTTGTACTTCTGCGAGGTGGTTCAACTTCACAGCATTACCAAGATCAGCACTTCTGATCAGGATGTTAAATTTTTAAGCCACTTTTGGCAGACACTCTAGAGCAAATTAGACACTAAACTCCAATTTAATTTTGCAGCACGCTCCATTTCGTCACCTGTCGCTGGTCCAATTGGTTTCCCACAGCAGCCATATACTTGCTCTCGCCATCCCCTGTCGAACCTTCCTGCTTCCCTAAATGGACCACCAACCCAGAAGACACCGGGTCCCCCTAGCACCTTTCAGCGAGTCTTCAACTACTATGTCTCATCGACGTGTCGAATTCATCATTCAGGATTGTTTTTGTCTCATGCTTAGTTTTATTCTGCAATTGCTATTTCAATAACCCCATATGTAATATTTACTGTGTCGTTTATGTGAGGTGCATCCTTTACTGTTGAAGTATTATTATTGTAAGGAGTCGTCAATGTATTTTCTTTACATTCAGCAATAAAAATTGTCATGTCTAAGTCGTGATTTAGGTTAACTTCGTTATCAAGCATTCCTACTCGTTAATATCCATATCCCATATTTCCCTTTCCCGTCACTGGAGGAAAAGAAGAGAGGGAGAAGAAGAGAAGGAGAAAAGGAGGAAAAGGAAAAAAAGAGTTATATATTTCGGTAAGAACACTGATCTTTGTGGTTTCCTTCATAAATTAATATTAGATTAAGATTGATAAGTTTAAAGGCTTGAATGAGAAAAAATGAATTTCCAGACAAAAATGATATTTGAAATTAAATGATTTAGTTTTACGTTTTTGATTTAGAAATTAGTAATTAATTAAAAAAAGATGTTTTTAATAAGTTGCTTATGAAAGAAGAAGATATTGAAGAGATAGAAATAAGAAAATTTATCACACAGAACAAACAACAATTTTGATGAGCTATTAGAAAGAGAAAATAAGCTTTAGGCCTAAATCTTACAGAATCTAATCATGCTAAACATGTCATATGCATTTGTGGTTACCAAAATATCACTAAATTTTTATAAAATTATCTACTTTAAATAATTTTAATATTTTTATATTAATGAAGTCTTAAATTTATATCACACTTCAAATTTGGACTTTCCTATATCATTCCTTGAAATATATTGATAAAAGTTGATTGATAACAAGTGCAAAACAATGCTTAGTATTTCTAAAGGCTTGTAACAATATTGCTATCAACAAAAGAGTTTTATGAAAGCTCATTTGATGTGAGATAGGCTAGTAAAAGATAAAAATGATATACACAATGAGAAACAAAAGAATTAACAAGATAAACCTTAAGATCAAAAAAGATTCTAGAATCCTAATTTATAAAAAAATTGGAATGATGCAATCAAGTATTCAATTGAGGAACCATTTTTACTGAAAATTCTAAAAAAAGGTGATACAATAGATTCCAACTTTATCGAGAAGAATTTTATCAATGGTTTTTATGACTAGCGGACTTAGTGATGACCTAATGATATGAATGAGCCAAAAGTCTACAGAAAACATTATATCATATTTCTAAGACTAGAAATGTAAGAACTGAATTTTCATTATAAAAAAAAAATGGATCGGCATGTCGGCTAACCATCATTACGTGTAGGCTTAAGAATCGAGAGGGTGTTTCAACCGAGAGTTTATCTGCCATTTCAAAAACACTCGAGAGAGAGAGAACAGATAAAGCAAGAGAAGAAGAATAACAACAAAAATGGAGAGGAAGGAAGAAAGAAGAGGAAACAAATGAGCAATGAGCTTTTCTTACCTGTTTCGAAGCTGAACCCGAGCTGAGGGAAGTAAAGTAGGAGAGGCATAGTTTGCATAAGGATGGTTGCAGCTGATAGGTATTAATTTATGTTGTGTCTGTAGTTTCTTTTTGCACAATTTTCTTCAGATAGTCATAGATTGTTCAATATTGTTTTGAGATGTTTTCTTCATATTATTATTGTTGTTTTTGGATGTTTTAAATTTATTGCACTTTTTGGATATTAGTCTCTAGTATTTTAAAATTTTCTAAAAAATATGTGGTACACAAAAAATAAAATGTTAATAACTTTAGATCACAGTTCCCACCCTAGTTAATTCTAAGCATCAGATCGGGTCGTGCCAGTAACAATAAAAATCTAAAAGAAATTGAAAGAAAAACAAGCAATTTCATATTAGTAATTGACTATATTAAGATATTAAATGTTCAGTTTTAAACGATACTTTTTTTTGTTTATAGATAGTTACACTTGGCGGTTATAATTGTCTTCGGCTTGTGCAATTAAGGAAATGCATCCAGGTATAAATTTCATAATTTGTCATGTTCATTATCATTTGAAAAGATCAGTATGCATACTACTGCTTTATTTTCTTATATTTAGAATTAAGATTTAAATTCATCAAGCATTACCTAGAATAGTTCAAGTCTAGTTAGCACAAGCCTCAATTCTAGTCAATCAAGTCAAGTTTTCAAGAATATAACTAGTTCACCAAAAAATTTAAGTGAACTAAACATGATCATTTATGCAAACTCAACCCTACAGCAGCTAGAGAAAATTTGTATGAAGTAAATTCAAAGCTACTCAGGAATTTGAGCTACTCTACTAAAAATTTAAGGTATTAGCCCAAAGAGTCCAAGATAGTCACCATAAACCTATGTCCAAATGTAGTCGTTAAAAGACATCAAATGAATTCATCCTCACTCAGGGTGGACATGCATTCTCATGTTACAAATTAGCAAATAGCTAATTATCATCATTTCACAGCAAACCCTTGTTGAGCCTTGCGCTACAATTTTTTCTTTGTAAAGCCTATGCATAGCACTTTCTGTAGCTTTATATCATAACTTGAAACCGTAAATGGGAGGTTATACAGAAGGTTTAAGGCACATTCAATCATTTAATCAAGCCTTGAATTTTGGCAATTTAGTGAAATCCCAAAACTTCTCACTCAAAATTTTCTCTTTATCTTTCTCGTGTTTATTTAGGCAACCGTGTCAATAAGATTAGGATGTTATCCAAGAAAATTTTGGATATAACATCCTCTAAAATATGGTGACAATAGAGAAATGCCACAGATTAGAAATAAAGTTTTGAGACACAGAAAGAAGAGAAGATATGTGCAAATAGAGAATCAAAACTTCACAATTATCCAAAGTTTAACCAAATGAACGAGAAACTAACCACAATTAAAAAAATAATTTGGAGAGAGCTTCACAAATCATTTCATAAGGTGAAATTCCTTAGGATGGATCTTTTGATTCCATCATCCATCAATAGCCACGAGTTTGATAGCACGAACTTCAAAACAGTAATAGTCAGACTTCTATCCCCAAAAACAGTGCTAAGTTGCTCCAAGACAAGTTCACATTGATATGTGCATTTTCTAGGAAGAATGCTAAGGCTCAACCTCCAATAAAGTTTGAAGTTTCCCATCTGAATTCATACAAAGGAAAGACAAATCCAACTACAAATTACTTTGAGTCAGCAACTTCTCTTATGAACATCAAAGATGTTATAAGGTGCATGTTATTTTTACTATTATATTCAAGAGGGATCCACCTCCACGGGGAAGGTTTTTTCGTTTGCTTCTTAGCAGGATTATTTCTTTGGTTGAGTTCAAAAATCATTTCATCACACAATTTGCTAGTGTTCAAAGATGTTTAACAGATTATCATGCATTACTACAGCAAGGAAAAAAAATTTTAAATTTAAAATTATTGTAATATAAGTTAAGATAATAATAACAGTATTAATAATCAAACCGAAGTATAGCCGTAGGACAGTTTTGACTATTAGAAGTTGAAGGTGGACTTCATTCGTCTGACCACAGTGCATGACTTAATTAATATTAAGCTATCAGACCAAGTAGTAAAAAAAAAGTGGTATCAGAGAAAGCACATTTGTCTAGCTTTTTTTGAAAATTTTTTGATCTGTATGGTTGGCTTCATCGCTAGAAAACACTAAGATGTCATCTAAAGCGACAATCACAAAAATATCCAAAAACACCTAATAACCCAGTTCGCAAATCCATTAAAATTGACAGAAAATTAGTTAGTCCAAATAGCATCACCATCAATTCATACTGTGTGACCTTGAAAACCATTTTTGCTATATCAATCCACGACTGGTGATAGCTTGGAATACATCAATCTTTGAAAATAAGCTCCTTTCAATTGATCAAAAAAGTCATCAATCCTCAACAGTGAATATTTATTTTTATCAGAATTAAACCTACGAAGGGTGAGTAAAAATTTGGAAAGAGTGAAAAATTGGGTCTCATATGAGATCGTGGAGAGGATTGAAAATGTGGATTATCGATTGGCTTTATCAGATCCTATGCAAAAAGTGCATAATATTTTTCACATTTCTTCACTTAGAAAATATCTTGCAAATGAATCAAGTAGGGTGATAGCAAACTCATTTAATATACAACTGCAGTCCTCTCTTTGTGATTTGACTTATACCTAGGAGCCTGAAAGAATATTGGATTGAGATGTGAAGAAGCTTCCTATAATAGAGATTTCATTTGTGAAAATTTTATTGAAGCACGGATTTGAGAGGCATGCTATTTGGGAGAAAGCTACTGATATGCAGGAAAGATATCTGCAGTTTGTCAATTAAGGTATGTATGCTTTTATATTAAACTTTTTAAAATTTGAGAACTAAATTTTCGTGAGGAAAAATTGTAATACCTATTAGAATAATAATAATAATTGATCTGAAGTGTAACCGTCAAGCGGTTTGACTATTAGAAGTTGAAAGGAGACTTCTTTCGTTCGTATTTAGTGAGAAAGAGAAACGGAGAATGAGAGAGAGTGAGAGTAGAAGAAGGAGAATGAAGCGTTGGGTGTTTAACCTTAGCGAAGGAAGAGAATAAGTTTCAAAGGAGAAGTAAGAAGGGAGGCAAAGTCATTTTCAGCCCCAACTTGTGGCTTCGTCGAGGAGCTTCACATCCAACGCCACTATGGAGCCGAGAAAAACGCATCAAGGCAAACCCTAGCCTAGATCATTGAATCAAGTGGTTTGTCTTCATGTGAAGGAAGAAGAGAGGAAGAAAGGGTTGATTATTAACCCTAGCCGAGACGAGTTGAGATTGAGCACTTATCTAAGGTTGAAGTGTCGCCATCCTATGTGATTTCTTGCGAGAGACAAGTCAAAGAAGGAAAAGAAAAATCTGTCACAACCCGGCATGGGCCTTAGAATTAACCAAAAAGGGAGTTTTCTATATTTATTTTCTATAACTAATATTTATCAAATGAAAAAACCACTAAACATATTAAATTAAAGCAAAACAATTAAATTTACCTCATTACAGGATATCCACGTCTTCTATAAATATTATTTTTTCTATTGCTCATCTTTTAATCAATTCATTACACATGAAAAGATAGTTTAAAACAAATTTGAGTTAATCAAAGCCAGTGAAAACTCACTCTCTTAAACTACAGTAATACAAGGAAAAAGAAAACAATATGCATGTCAATTAAGCTTTTAATAAAATAATATCATTTTTCATTTACGCGTATGGATACCTTAGCATTCTTTAGCTAGTACAATAAATGGATGACTCCATCATAGTCAAGCATACGCATAAAAGCACATATTTATATATATAATCTAATTAATATCATTCATATGCTTATCTTATGATATACAATATACTAAGTGCATCTTTAAATAACATGACAATTTTAACTATAAGGAGACCTAACATTTAGATATGACGAATAAAAATGAGATCATATAAATTATGATGACTTGATGCATGAATTTATAGATATCAACAAAAGTTAATGCAATTGTTTGAGAGGAAACAAAATACTAGTATAAATCTAAGAATAAGAGTACTAACCTCAATGAAGATTTATTTGTTTCTAAATTTGTCTCGATCTCGACTCTTCTAATATTGATGTATATCATAAATATGGTATTCATATTACTAAAATTTAATTTATTCATTATTTTAATTAATTATTAAATTTACAATACAACAACAACAACAACAACAACAAAGCCTTAATCCCACTACGTGGGGTCGGCTACATGAATCCTTTTTCTCCATTGCATCCTATTTAGTGTCATATTTTCATTTAGTTCTAGTAAATTAAGATCATTTTTAATACAATAAGCCCAAGTCATCCTAGGTCTACCTCTGCCTTTCTTAACACAAGTCGAATTTAAAACATCTACTCTCCTAATCGGATCATCTAATGGTCGACGTTTAATATGACCAAACCATCTAAGACGACTTTCTCTAATTTTGTCTGTCACAGGAGCTACACCAACCCTATCACGAATATATTCATTCCGCATTTTGTCTCTAAGTGTAAAGCCACTCATCCACCTAATCATTCTCATCTCGGCAACACTTATTATTATGCTTCTCTTTTAAAGGCCAACATTCAGCGCCATAGAGCATTGCAGGTCTCACCACCATCTTATAAAATTTTCCTTTCAGTCTTAGCGGTACTTTTCTATCACACAAAAGGCCCGAAGCATTCCTCCACTTCAACCAACCAACTTGAATTCTACTATTAACACCCCCATCTATATCACCATCGCTTTGGACAACGGACCCAAGATATCTAAATCGTTCACACCTTTTAATAATTTGATCACCCAAAGTCACACTTCTGTCACTAGAGCTATTACTACTAAAATTACATTCCATGTATTCAGTTTTAGTTCTACTTAAACGAAGGCCTTTAGACTCCAATGTAGACCTCCATAATTCAAGTTTTTCCTGGGCTTTTTCTCTCGTTTTATCCACGAGAAGAATATCATCAGCAAAAAGCATACACCAAGGTACATCCTCTTGTAGATGTCCAGTAAGACCATCCATAACTAAAGCAAAAAGATATGGGCTTAAAGTCGATCCCTGATGTAAACCAACAGAAATAGGAAAATATTTTGTCAATCCTCCTTCAGTTTGAACACAAGTAACAGCTCTAGTATACATATCTTTAATGACTTGAATATAAGTCATATCAACACATTTCTTCTCGAGAACTCTCCAAAGGATATCTCTTGGAACCTTATCGTAAGCTTTTTCTAAATCAATAAAAATCAAATGTAGATTCTCCTTATTATCTCTGAACTTCTCCATCAAACCTCTCAATAAATGTATAGCTTCCATAAATGTATAGCTTCCATAGTAAATTTACAATATGTAAGTATAAAATTTTCATAACTTTACTTTATGTAATCCTATCTATTTTTCTATTCAATATATATATATATATGTATGTATATATATATATATGTGTGTGTATATATATATATGTATGTATATATATATATATTATATATATATCTATATATATATATGTATGTATATATCTATATATATATATATATATATATATGTGTGTATAGATATATATATATGTATGTAGATATATATATGTGTGTGTATAGATATATATATATGTATGTAGATATATATATGTGTGTGTATAGATATATATATATGTATGTAGATATATATATGTGTGTGTATAGATATATATATATGTATGTAGATATATATATGTGTGTGTATAGATATATATATATGTATGTAGATATATATATGTGTGTGTATAGATATATATATATGTATGTAGATATATATATTGTATATATATATATATATGTATATACATATATATATGTATATACATATATATATATATATACATTATATATAATAAAATCACTTAATTAAAACTCACCCTTACCTCTCTCTATCGAAATTGCACGAGGGAATCCTCCACTGTTCAGAACCCACAAGCATGCCCCTAGCTTTTTCCTCTCCTTCGACTTGACTATCTCCTCATCAAACGTGGACTATTGAAGCCCTCCTCATGCTTCTTCTGCTAGAGCTTGGTTGAGGTCCGTAAGCACGCAAGAAAGCTCCTACTCATCACGCAATCCAGCTTATGCTTTGCTATGCACAAGTCTCCCAGCCTACCACTCTGGCACCCTTGCTGCTATCAATGTCAATACTTCTGCAAGCTTAGTACAACTACACCTCGTCAGCCAACGTCGTCGTTTCTGGCTACGGGGAAACCTTAGCTTGTGCTCGTTGATCTTCGCATTTATCATTCGACTCTCCAGGTAAGTCGATCTCACCTACACATCACTTTATAGAACAAAAGTAACCTCTGAGTTCTCGATTGTTCATTTCCTCTCACTCTCCTCAACTCCAACTCTTCGACTTCCTCGAAATGTTGAAATGAGGTGTAACAGAACTAAGTTGTGGCCTTTTTATGAAAGAGAAGAGGAAGAATTGAGCGCCTCTGGTTCGGATGTTGCAAGAGGAAAGATGAAGCTTGTGCGGTTAAGTGACTCTCGTGCGAGAAGAGGA
This sequence comes from Phalaenopsis equestris, assembly GCF_001263595.1. Lineage (NCBI taxonomy): Eukaryota > Viridiplantae > Streptophyta > Magnoliopsida > Asparagales > Orchidaceae > Phalaenopsis > Phalaenopsis equestris. Next base: position 166,652 of record NW_018245017.1, on the reverse strand, counting down.
CTTCATGGGAAAGAAAGGGGGAAGTCAAACCACTATACAATGGATTAAGGTATGAGTTAGGGTTTAAGTTTTCAAACAACAAAAATTAAATTAATTAAATACATTAAGATAATAACATTAAAATTTTATGAATAAAAATTTGGTTTTAGAAGTGGAAGGTTTTGATGGGAAGGTATCAATCCGAGAAACTTTTAATAAGGTAAGAATTTGTACATATTACTTGTATGAGACGCTTTGTTTACTAAATTGAGATGTTTTTATGTAGATATTAATATAATAAATCTAAATCAATAAATAAATGAGCAATGATTGTTAATTTAAGATTTGAAAAGAGAAATTCAAGGGAAAAAAAAAGGCATTCAAGCTTCACGTGAATAATTAATTTTTTATTAGCATTAGATTATTGATTTATTTAGAAGTTACATTTCAAGTTGATAAAAATGAATTTGCAAATTATTTTAAAAGTAATTATTTCATTTGTGATTTTGTATTTTGAATGTTATAAAGATGTCTCACAAATGAGAGGAAAATAATTAACATATATAATTAAAAGATTTTAAACTTATGTGAAATGATAAGGCTTAAATCAATCAAGATTATCACCAAATGGTACGAGCAAGAAATGTTATGTAACGGTGCATGAAAAAGAAAATAGAAATAGTAAAGATGTACCATCAAGTGCAAAATTTTGAGGGTACCTACAAGTATAACTTTTTGAGGATACCTTCGGGTATAACAATAATCCTGATATAAATTTTTAAAGAGGCTAAAAAGAAAAATACTTCAATTGAGATGGGAAGGGTTAAATATAAAATGAAAGCTTACAGTTTGATTAAATAAAGAGCTACTTCTTTTTAGTCATTCATGCATAACATTTACATATAAATTTAATGCATAATAATTGTAAATGCTTACTAAGTTGTGAAAATCTACAGTTGAATTTAATTGTTTCTTTCAGAAAAAATTATAGATCAATCTTGTGATGTGATTGTAATTTTCCCTTTGCATTGTTTTCTTATGGATAGTGAGATATTGTTATATGTTGGATAAGAGATTGTCTGCAGATTCTGCTGTTAGTTCTAGATAATTATATTTATATGTAGTGTTCTTTGTAATTTCATGGTGGATTTTTTATATATTGGAAGTCCTGAAAGTAAATAAAATGCTAATATCTTAGTTAATGCTAAGTTACCACGTCAGGTCGTAACATCTATCCTAATTATGTTCTAACTAGCCTTACTTGGCCCGAAAAACAAAACCAAGACAGCCCAATCATTCCACTCAACTGGTCACAAATTTTGTCTCATTGTTGTACAAAGGATAAAAAGAATTGATGAGTGATTAGTAACATGCCCCTATTTTGTAATTTTGTTTATACTTCCTTGCATTTCAAGCTTCATGAATAATAACAAACAAATTATTTTTTTTGGGGAAAAAAATAAGAGAAATGAAGAGAAGAAAAGAAAGAATCCTTGTATTGTTATTGTTTTTTTTTTTTTTTCTCTCTACTGGAATTCAGATATCCTAAGCATATAAAAATTTTTAAGTTCTTTTCCCAAAGGATTCAAATATCCCAAGTATATTAAATTTTGAGATCAAAGGTTGACTTTCTAATTTTACAAGAATAGCTCGAATGTGAATATCAACATTTCATCAAGATCATATAGTCTTCGAGTCCATAGGACAATGACCCCTAGTTAATGAAGCATGATATTTATTTTGTGTGTATTATTTGCAGCCCTTTCTAAAATACGGTGAAATCAATTTGCATATATACTTTGACCAAAATATTTGAATCCTTTTATATATTTTGGACCTTGTGGCCATTTGATTATTTTATTAGGGTTACCATGGACTATATATTTTAAATTGTCAGCAATTTATTAGCAAACTAATAGAAACTTTATTTCATGCAAAATAAAACTTTATTTCATTCATCTAAAAATAAGAAATTTTTAAGTCATGGTGTTTTAATGCCATTATAAAAAGTTATTATCTATGTGAGGACTTCTATGCAAAAAATTTTACCCTCAATCAAATTTCAAACTCGATCAAGTTTGAGACTTCAATTTCTTCTAAGAAAAGCAACCTCCTTGTTCAAGTGTGACAGCTTATCATGTTACTTTTCATAGGAAGATACGTACATAACACTCAATTCTTACGTATTAATAACTTTTACATAAATGCCACCTTACCTATACAAAAAAAAAAAGTATTTTGCATTCTAAAGTCAAAATGGTGATATTTTTTATGTGATATGACTGACTTGGGTGGTACAAATGTAAGAAAGTAAAGTTTAGGTGATAGATATCTAAATACATAGGAATTGTGTGGTGTACATGTAAACGTCCTTTCTTCTTAATCTTTTCACCTTTTTACATCATCTTTAGTGTTATCTAGTTTCTTTCAAGGTCATCTTGCATAATCAAATCAAATAAATACAAGAACTACAAAGATAAATAGCATTCTGTTGAATTTGTGACAAGAACGGCGTAATATTATTGACAGGAGAGGTGTTTAAACTCAATTACAATGGATACGAGAAAGGAAAAAAATAAAAACAAAATAAAATAAATAGGAATAAAATAAAAACATAATAAAAAAATAGGAAAGAAATAATGAGCAAATAAAAGCTAATAAGAATTAATAATTCTAATACTTCTCTTAAAGTTGAAGCATATATGTCAGTTATATTCAACTTGAAATTGAAGTCATCAAACAACGGATGATGAAGATTTTTTGAGAGGATGTCCGCTGGTCGACCACTAAAAACACAAATTTTCTTGAACTCATTCTTTTCCTTAATGAAGTGTTTGTCAATCTCCACATGCTTGATACGATCATGCTAGACTGGATTGTGAGCAATGGTGATTGTGGCCTTATTATCACAAAAAAACTGCAGTGGGACAGAGGTTAGCATACGGAGTTCGCAGAGCATGATGCATAAATAGAGAATTTCACAGATTCCTAAGGACATGGACCGGAATTCAGCTTCAGCACTGCTCCGGGAAAACACAGACTATTCTTTGTGAATCCATGTGACAAGACTGACCCATAGAAATGACCAATACCCAAAGAGGAAACGTCGATCATGAACCGATTCAGCTCAATCAGCATTTGTATAACAGCAATAGACCGAGAGGTGTATCGAGAGAAAAATAAACCTAAGCCTAGTGTCTTTTAAATAATAGAGAAGTCGGTGAACGGCTTAAAGATGTTGTTCATATGGGTCATGCATGAATCGACTCAATATATCAACTGCGTGGCATATGTTGGGGCGAGTACGGGCAAGGTAGATGAGCGTGTTTGATTGTATAAGTAGCAGAAATCTGATGGTCCGTCAGGGCGGTAACAAATGCTTTGTAGGTCGGCGATAAACTGTGAAAAGAGACATATTTTGTCATAGAATAGAGGGAGCGTGTTTGATTGTATAACTTATTTGGAGAATTCGCCTCCCCAGTCAAAGGAGGGATCCTGTTGAAGATGTTGCCCGGAGTAGATTCAAGGTCTTGTAAGGAGGTGGTGGACTCCAGAGTAGAAACATTAAGACGGGTGCGCCAAGTGTAGACATGGACAGTGGGAGGAGGAGATGGCGTACTCAACGGAACAGGGTACTCCTCTGTGATAGGAACAACAAAGGGAATATCCATAACATTAGGATAAGGGATAGTGTTAGGGAACTCAAGCTCCTCCTCACTTAAGGTTGAGCTAGAAAAATAGAGAACACTTTCAAAGAAGAAGTCTTCAGATTTTGTTGGTGGTAGGATCAAGACACTGCTAACTCATTTGAGTTGTGAAGTATGCAAGGTAGATATATTTTATGGATCTAAGGTCAAGTTTACTCCAAGTGAGGGCAGTGTTTCGAACAAAGATTGTGCACCAAAAAATTTAAAATCAAATGTGGAGAAGATCCGATTGGTAGGAAAGTATGACACCAAGACGGCTAAGGGGGTTCAAAAATTTTAATTATAGAGAAGACTCTATTTATGATATAGGTGGCAGTCAGAATGGCACCATTCCAAAATTGTTTCGAGACATTGGATTGAAACATAATGGAGCAAGCCAGGATGAGGAGGTGACGGTTTTTCCCTCAATTATCCCTATTTTGTTGACTGTCCGTACACGAGCTATGGTGGAGAATGCTCATATTTATCAAAAATTTACCCAAAATAAAGGTGAAAAAGCTCTCAGTCATTATCGGCCTGAAGGACCTCAATAGGAGTTTTGAATTGAGTTAAAATAGAGGTGTATGAGTTTTAGAAGATGACAGTAACTTCTAATTTATCTTTTAAAATATAGAGTAATATCATTCGAGGATAGTCATCAATCAAGGTCAGGAACCAGCGTTTATTAGTATAGTTGAAAACGCGAGAAGGTCACCATATGTTAGAGTGAGAAAAGAGCGAAAGATATATAAGTGGGGTGGATCATAGACCCGACGATGCTTAGCTAACTAACATGTCTCGCAATTGAAGTTAAAAACATTTTTATTAGAAAACATCAAAGAATGTATTTTTTTTTAAATTTGAAAATAAGGATGACTCAAATGACAATGTAACAATATAATGGGACATTCAATGACTCGAGGTAAGCTAAAACCCCTGGGTGGTGTGTCCTACTCTCCATGTTCTTCACTTGGAAGTAGTAGAGTCCAGATACTCTCTTAGCAGTTTGAATCGTGCTCTCCAAATGATGATCCTAAAAAACACAACCATCAGAAAAGAAATTAACAACACAATTGATATCATTTGTCAACTTACTGACATATAAGAAGTTACATTGTAATAAGCGAGAATGTAAAACAGACTCCACACTTAAACCGGTCATTAGTAAAACCAACCCTTTACTAGTAATGGAACTACAGGAGTCATCAAAAATTTTGACCATATATTTTTCGGGACACGGATAGTAAGTCGAGAAAGCTTGTGAACATCTAATCATGAGATTCGTGTCACTCGAATCAATAATCAACAAACTAGAGAAGGAATAAACTGTGAGAGTCATTGAAAGAGTACCTTGTCGAACGTGGGAGGTCAATGGACTCACAAAGATTTGAGTGGCTCCATGAAATTTGGTCAGATGCCCCATCTAGTTTTTCAAGGATTCAGAGGATTCCAGGATGTTTCGGGTAAGAGTCGGTTAACTCGTGGTAGACTTGGAAGTCGTCATGATACATTTGGTAATAAAGGATTTGGCTGAAGGTTTGTATGTCAGCTTACAATAAAGTTTTCAACATTTTTCCTGAGTTTTGTTGGGTTTGTGACAGTAATATCAAATAGGTTGACCAATCCTATATGGCAAGGACGAGGACTGAGCACTTTTTGAGTCAAGGCGGACGATTCGGCTGAAGGATTGGAAGTGTTGAGCATGAAAAATCTATGGCTCTCTTACCAACGAATCTCGATGAAAGTTGCGCGAGCTGAAGGAAGAGGATCCCGACCAATAATACGGTCTTGAACTTCATTAAGGTCTTTGTTAAGACCAGCCAGGAATTGGAACATGCGATCCTTTTCAACAATCTTTTGAAAGAAGGACAGGTCGGCTGGGAAACCCAAGTGAAGTCGTAGTACAGCTTGCATTACATTCGTAGTGCAACAATGTCATTATAGTGTTGGGTCACAATCCTTGATCCCTGTTTTGCCTCACGAATTTTCTTAGATACCTCGTAGAATTGGCCGGAATTTCCTACATCCGAGTAGGTATCACGGACAGTCTTCCAGAGAGCACTAGCTGAAGGGAGGAGCATATATGAACGACCAATCAAAGTCTTCATGGAGTTAATCAGTCACTACATGACCATGGAATTCTCCACTTTCCAAGCTCTTGCCAGATCATTTTTTTTAGGCTCACGAACCATACCTGTAAGGTAACCAAACTTCTCACGTCCTTAGATAAACGATGACACTACTCGGGACCATTAGAGAAAGTTACTGTCGTTCAGTTTATGGGTTTTTATTAAGAAATTCATGTTGGTTTCCAATTCCTTGGTCTGCAAGGGAGCAGAAATTGGATTTGAATCTCCAGTGGAATTAAGAACAACTTCAGAAAGTGGTTTAAAGTTGAAAGAATCCACCTTGATTCCGACTGAGCATAGGAGATGTTGTTGAGGTTTTGCTGAGGTTTTGATCCATTGATGAATTCTGGTAGAGTTACGGCAAAAGACTGCAGGAAACTGCAGCTGCTAAAGAAGGGAGTGCAGAACCTCTGACGGCTGGATCAAGACCTTGCAACTGCACTAGAACCGATGGCTGCTGGAACCGGCAGTAGGAAAACAGGCTGTTGCTGGAACCGATGGCTAGAACAAATGGCTTTTGCAGCTCATACGAGGCCTGAAGGAAGACCGGCTAGAGCAGCTGCTAGGGAGTTTTAACAACAGCAAGAGACATGGGAAGGTTCAGCGGCAGGAAGATTCTGTAGGAATGGCAGGAAGATCCGTAGGAACGGTAGGAAGATTCAGTGCACGAAGAGACATGGGCGGGTTGCTAGGACGGAACTTCTCGGATTAAAACCTGGCTCTAATATCATGTTGAATTTGTGACAAGAACAGCGTAATATTATTGATAGGAGAGGTATTTATACTCAGTTACAATGGATACAATAAAGAAAAGAAATAAAAATAGAAAAAAAGTAAAAATAGAATAAAACATATTGGAAAGAAATAACGAAGGAATAAAAGCAAATAGCAAGTAATAATTCTAATACATACCAATCCCGACAATAATAGGAAAGCCCCTCTTCTCCAGCAAACCCTGAAGGAAGCAAGTTAAACAAAAAAATAAAGTAAAAAAAGACACTGTCATCAATGCAAAATAGTAATTTCGTTTTTCATTCTAAATTTCACTTAAAAAAGAGGTTTTGCAATACTGAACAACCTGAATTGCTTGCACAGCAAAAAGCAAGCCCCGATCAAAATTATAGGAACCAGGCATTGGAACAAGTTGCATGTTACCCCTGAAAGCAGAAGAATCTGCAGTTGTTTCAGAAGAGAAGCTTATAACTGAGAAGTAAATAAACAGATTTGCACCACAGTCAAGATATTTTGTTCGAACATAACTAAAGTATGTGCATGTGCCTGTGATGTTCTAGCACATGTAGCCACCCTTAGTGAAATAATCTAAATAAAAAATAGGCATTTACATACATACCACCATAGGAATTTACATATCTGTTACATAAACTTTACTTTCACATTTATCCACCCAATTCTCTCATCTCACATAAAAAATACTAACTTTTCATTGAAAGGTAAGGTGGTGTGTATGCAAAAATTAAAGTTTAGGTGTTATATATGTAAATACATAGGAATTGAGTGGCATTTATATAAATCTTCCTAAAATAAGTTTGATCCAATCAAAATTTATCAAGAAACCTGAAATAAAATTCCATGTTGCTGCCACATCGTCAATGTCGGACTTCTTCGGAGATCGAGTCCATGGCTGTGCAATGTCCTCTAGCCTAGGAACAACATTCCTAGATACACGAATTGGCTTAGGAGCAGCAATGGACCTTTCCTGACTCTCAATTAAAAGCTTACTAGATAAAGGTGGTGGAGTGTTAAGACGAGGAACACCTAAGCACAAGGAATCAATGATTAGAAAACAAATAGATAAACAATAAAACAGAAAGTTTTATAGAAAACCTAAAAAAATGAGCTCATAGAAATATAAAAGAATGTCAAGGCTGCTTTACATAATGAGAAAAGTGTCAAAATGGCCGATGACTTTTTGCAAAGGGCCATTTTAGTCCGAAGTAATAAAAGAGTCAATTTAGTCCCCAAACTCTTTCAATGTGGGTTTAAATAGTCCCCAATGAGGGGTATTTTATCCCCCACTAAAATAGTTTCAGAAATAAATTAGCACTTTAATAAAGTCTGGGACTAAAATGACTCCATTATAAATAGTCAGGGGACTATTCTGAGACTTTATTATTTAGATAATTACTCAGAGCAAAAAGTTCAGCCGCACATGGATTATGGGATCCATTATACTGCAGGATAAAAGAACAACACTTTAACATGGTAAAATACTAGCACAATGCTAGTCATCTTGGAGGTCACAAAAAATTCAATTGAACCGTTCATTAAAAAAAGACCTCCAAATTATTTGGTTACTTTCTAATCATTTCAGAACACAACTGAAGTCTTGCAAATAAATCCAACATGATCCGTCATGCAATAAAACATTCCAAAATACGATAGAATAAAGAAGTCATATAATGGATTAGCACAAATTTTAACGTTCAATTTTGAGGAAGGATGGAATGTCATGGTTTAGATTGTAAAATATTTATTAAAAAACATGAAAAATAGCTGTTCTGGTTTCCTTATCAAATAAACAGTTTAAGGGGTGCATGTTTCTTGCAATTTGGCCCTTCTCTTTTTCTGTTGATTTAGGATGCTCACCAACACCTAGTTCAATACAATTTGGCCATTTCTACTTTTCCTCTTGCAATTTGACTTTTCCTCTTGCGTGTAATTTAATCTGATCATTATCATAGTAATGAAATTTCTAGAATATTTAGAAAACCTTATGAAACCTTCCAAAAAAAACAAGGATACCTCCAAAAATACCAAACAACTTCCATATAAGTACATCAAGTCCTCAAGGAAAGAGCACTCTGGGCAACTATAGCTCAAAAGACATTAAAATATGCCGACATACTACCATTGGGGAAAGGAAGGAGCATGCCATACAAAGCCAATCAAAAAAACGCATTGCCAAAGCAACCACATCATTATCTTTAGCGTCAACATCGATTCATCATATTTTGAAGATCAACTGTATCATTTCAACCACGTCATTAGGTTGGTGACATCAGAGCTCATTAAGATAGGCTATGATAGCAACGGAAACCACTTCATGATTGGGCATCTTAGATCAAACAGTTATGGATCAAAAAATTAACTCTGATTTATTGTAAAATCACTAACTGGTCATTTGGGGAAGCTTTCCAGTGGCTTCATGGTGCCAAGCCGTGGAAATGGTTGTTTGAATTCCGCATCTTAGCGACATTTTACACACCACATTTCACTTTTAGTTCCGTTTTAACAACACGTTCGAGCGAGCGCGGTCCACGTTTTGGTAAAGGGTAATTACCCAAAATCCTTTGTCTTCAAGTTTTATCTATGCCCTAGCTCTCGTTCACTTTCTTGAAACTGTGTGTATTGCATTAATAAAAAAAAGAAGAAATTATAAAAATAAGCAAAATGTTTAACTATGCATATACAAAAAAGAGACATATCCTCTTAAAGAATAGAAGCAAGGTTACTGCATCATTTACATGTTTAAAATCAAAACCCCCATTTAATGCAAGTGTAGCCCAAAAATGGGCAGCATAGTTGCATTCCTTATGAGCATGGACAAGAAACATTTGCTTACAAAATATCAAATAGAAAAAATATTGGCCGATTCCCGTTGTTTCTCCAAATATTCCTTCATCATAGTGGTAGCTGTCTATGCCCTAGCTCTCATTCTAAAGCCATTGTTTATAGGAGAAGGTGATCGAAAGTGTATTTCTTCGAGTAAAAGGGTGGAACTCTCTATTTTTTTTTAATTTTTGTGGGCAAATTCATTATTTTTTTCATTTTTGATTGGATTTGACCTTCCTCTACTGGTTATTCTATGCATTCATTCAATTCCGAAGGGATTTTAACAATGTTGAACTTGTTTCTATGGGTTTGTTTTATTGCCGTATTTGTGAAATATGCTTTTGATCAGCATCCTCCAATACAACTCTCTGTGGGATTTGTTTTGCTCTAGAATTCTGATCTATACTGTTAGGGGCTCTATATATTTTAGAACCTCTTATACGATTCAAATATTTTCATGAAATCGTTGGTGGCTTGTGGTATTAGGGCTAGAAATTACACTTTTGCAACGAGTATTGGATCTTTTCAGTTAGTTAATAGATATTGCCACTGTATTGTGGTATTAGTTCTCGTCTTACTAAATTGACAGTTATATGCCTAGTGTCACCTCCCAAAAGAGCCCTTATGGGTGGTGGGCAGCCCAGGACTTAAATACTGCTTTTCGGCCCTACACCTAGCCGATGTGGGACTATTTGTCCGTGACATTCTCCTCCACCCAATCACGTGACGCCCTCGTCACGGATCGGCTCCACCGAGGGTCCCACTGGACCATGGAGAGTCCACACACCTGGCAGGCAGTAATCTGCTCTGATACCACTTGTCACCTCCCAAAAGAGCCCTTATGGGTGGTGGGCAGCCCAGGACTTAAATACTGCTTTTCGGCCCTACACCTAGCCGATGTGGGACTATTTGTCCGTGACACTAGGCTTCTTTGTATGTGGAATTTGCTTGAATTATGTAAAGGGAGATGGAATCTTATTAGTTCCTATTAGGGCCGGAAATTATAATCATTGCCTTCACTTACTTGAATTTGATTAATGATACAATTTTGTGATGGATTGGACCCTATGGAGCACAAACACGAGGACACGGATATGACACGATACAACATAGCACGAAGTAATTGGAAAAAATAGGACAGGATACGGCCCACATTTTTTTATACTTAATAAATTATATATATATATATATA